>NC_091341.1:10755747-10780747 GCF_038502225.1 Cherax quadricarinatus
AGTGGTTGTCACTGCTGCTGTAGGGTATTAGTTGTCACTGCTGCTGTAGCGACGTGGTTGTCACTGCTGCTGTAGCGTCGTGGTTGGCACTGCTGCTGTAGCGTCGTGGTTGGCACTGCTGCTGTAGCGTCGTGGTTGGCACTGCTGCTGTAGCGTCGTGGTTGGCACTGCTGCTGTAGCATCGTGGTTGGCACTGCTGCTGTAGCATCGTGGTTGGCACTGCTGCTGTAGCGTCGTGGCTGACACTGCTGCTGTAGCGTCGTGGCTGGCACTGCTGCTGTAGCGTCGTGACTGGCACTGCTGCTGTAGCGTCGTGGCTGGCACTGCTGCTGTAGCGTCGTGGCTGGCACTGCTGCCGTAGCGTCGTGGCTGGCACTGCTGCTGTAGCGTCGTGGCTGGCACTGCTGCTGTAGCGTCGTGGCTGGCACTGCTGCTGTAGCGTCGTGGCTGGCACTGCTGCTGTAGCGTCGTGGCTGGCACTGCTGCTGTAGCGTCGTGGCTGGCACTGCTGCTATATCGTCGTGGCTGGCACTGCTGCTGTAGCGTCGTGGCTGGCACTGCTGCTGTAGCGTCATGGCTGGCACTGCTGCTGTAGCGTCGTGGCTGGCACTGCTGCTGTAGCGTCGTGGCTGGCACTGCTGCTGTAGCGTCGTGGCTGGCACTGCTGCTGTAGCGTCGTGGCTGGCACTGCTGCTGTAGCGTCGTGGCTGGCACTGCTGCTATAGCGTCGTGGCTGGCACTTAGAAGCAGGTAATTAGGGTCACCTTTGATGGTCTGGTTCTTGTGTTTCTCTCGCCATGACTTAACTTTTAGCCAATGTTATTACTGCCACAATCTCGCCACGTACTTACAAGTGTGTGGGGGAGTTGTTGTGGGCTGTATAAGGAGGGTTAGGGGGAAAGTGTGGGTGTGGGAGGGGCGTATAACGCAGAGATAATAAGCCTGTGACTAAATACATGCACCTCCTCAGAGTTGCGTTTGAATGGGGTGTTTCGTATCTCTTGATCTTGCCTCTTAATTCTTAAATGCCGAGTCACTTATTTCTGGCCTCCTGTGTCCGAAACTGTGTATGTTTTGAGTCCTCTATTTCCCCCTTCGTCCTTTAGTCTGTTCCACTTTCCACCCAACAACCTACAACCACTTACTTCCCTTAATCAAGTATGTGTGTTCAGAGCCATTGGTTACATTAGATTTATATAAACAAAAACATTCGTGACGGACACCTTGTATTTAAGGAACCTCTGTGAATATCACACGTAAGCGTATTAAGTTAAAAGATTTAAGACCGAGCTCTACAGAATGGAGTGAGAGGGACTTGAGGAGACACTCGCGTCGCGAGGCAATCTGTCTGGCACTCGCTGTGTCGTTGAGAGCAGTGGGAAGCTGAGATGCATCCCTCGACCCCCTCTTCATCTCTGAAGAAGGAGGAAAAGATACAAGGAAGCGGAAAGGAGATAAAGGGACGCGAAATAAGGAATAGGAGGAAGTTTGGAGAGGGTATGAAGAGGGAAGGCGGGTGACGTGATAGCAGATAAGTGAACTTCATCTGTGAACTTTAAACCTACGCAGGTGCCTGAGTCTTTGCTTGTACAAGAGATGATGCCCAGTGCCCTCAGCTAGATACTGCACAAGCAGGCAGTATCAGGTTAAGTTTCTTTAACCTTTCCTAATGTAATAACTGAACCTAATACATAAACTAAATGATAAAGATAGCGTTAACCAGTATATCTTGAAGTTAAATTAAAATTTTTAACAACCATGAGTTTGACCTTGCAAACCAAGCAGCCAAAAAGCCTAAGAACATCAACGCACACCGTACACGAAGCACAAGCTTGTTCATAACTTCAGTATGGACCACTCTGGAATGGCCTACTACTGGCCAGCTCCTATCCTAGTTATGTATTCTGGACAGTAAAGGACCGTGCAAGGCGACCCGCCTTGATCCTGGCGTCATCCACGTTGAACCTGTTATTTCAACAGAGCTTTCCACATCAGAGAAATATTGCCAGCCTTTTTTTTTTTTACGCTTTAGGTCAAATGTTGTGAAAGTTTCCCCTCACACCGACTACAGGTAAAGCCAGGACACAGTTATTATTCCACATGCTTTTTGTTACGTAATAACATCGCTCCGTTATCGAGTGTTCATTGATGAAATGAAAGATATCTCGCATTTGTTATTAATTAACGCAATTTTTTTTAATTATTTAGTGTAACCGTGTGAAACGCTGGGAACATTGTCTTGCCCCTATGGTTTGACGCCTATAACCTTCCAGAGGAGAGTATATAAAATCATTATTATAGAACCATTGCTAGGACCAGCCTATAGGCCTAGGTAAGATAACCGTATTTAGATTGTAACACACGTGTCAGACACTCGGTTTCATAATTCTGAAAGGCTCCTGTGTGTTAGGGAAGGGAAGGAAGAAGGGAGGAGTGAAGACACTGAGACAAGATAAAAGAATGATAGTGGAAACTGTGAAAGAATGACCGGGTTATTGGAAGAGAAATGAAAAAGTTGACAGTTAGGAAGACGAGAAAATAGAAGAGTGGAAAACTGTGAGAGGGGGAAGAATGAGAGGGAGAAAGAGAGAAAGAGAGAGAGAGAATAAACGAAATTGCATGATTTTTCTCTGAGAAAAGTCTAACAAGAGCAACCTGATAGTAAACTCGGCTGAAAGCTCCGGAGATTTGTAAGGTAACAAGGAAATATTCACTCGTGTTATCGAGGGAGGCGTCCAAGTGAGGAGACAGATAAAACCGGGAGCAGTGGCCTGAATGTGACTCCTGGTGATACTTGAAGCGAGTCACACGAATCGCAGAGTTGGGTAAGGAAAGAGATGAAATGCTCAGTGGCCTGAACAATTCATAACTACCTCATCTGTCACTACTAGACAAACGTTAAAGTTGAAGTTCGAGTCTTCCCAGAGATTGACAGACATTAAACAGACTTCGTATAAATGTAAGAGCCTCTACATATTTTAAATCTTCGCAGCAATTATTGCAGTACTGTAGCAAGTAGAGAACTGCAGATTTTATGAAATGAGAACATAAAGGCACAATGCCGTGACTGGAACAGTACACAAATAACTTGCACATAGAAGCTTACGATGACGTTTCGGTCCGACTTGGACCATGACTTATGACTTTATAAATGATCCAAGTCGGACTGAAACGTTATCGTAAGCTTCTCTCTATGTGCGGGTTATTTATTTCATGCAAATGGAAACTAAACGACTTTATGGATCATCCTGGGCTATTATAAAGGCACAATCAACTTGATTGATCCACAAGGAACCTAAACATCGGGATATAATTTTTAGGTTGCGGACTGTGAATTGTTGAAGCTGTGTGGTGCGAGGGAACCACGCACGCTCCCTAAGACCCCAACATCTCTTCTAGCATAAATGGTGGCGTTATTTACCCTTTCGTTTAAATTTGCTGACACGGTTGATGACATAGAACGAATTGTGGATGTGAGATTCATCGGAAAAATATTTGGAATTATTTTACTTACTTTGTGACTGAGGTGTGTTGAACGAGAGTGAACTGGTCCGGACAAGAACAATTGAAAATGAGGATATGAATTTTAAAATGTTTAGGAAAGGAATGTTTAAAGTGCTGAATAAGCACACAGTTCTAGTGTTTTGTAAATAAACATTTAAAAGTGCAAGTCCTCTTCCATTCCTTTTTTTTCCCTCTCCTCTTTCTTCGCCCTCATCTCCCGCCCCCTTCACCTCAGCCAGAGGGCTGAGGTGGAGGGGGCGAGAGATAGGTTCGGTGACCTCTGCAAGTGGCCTGCGAGGTCACAGAACCTAACTCTTTGTGACTTCTTTCTTTGGGGGTACGTGAAGAGCACAGTTTACGTACCACCACTACCTGCAACCCTGGAGGAGCTGAAAATTTCGATCACTGAAGCAGTTAGCATGATGACACCAGATATGCTGCAGAGCGTCTGGACCGAACTAGACTATCACATCGATGTTTGCCGAGCAACCAGAGGGGCGCACATTGAGTGCCTTTAATGCTGCCCTATACCACATGAAACTGAATGAAATCCTGCATCTGAAACTATTAACTGTTAAAGATTATTACAATAAAGTTATATTTTATACCTGTTTGAAATCAGGGAGTGTTATTGTGGACATCCTGTGTATCCTCATACTAACCCTTCCCCTCTCCCCCGGCCCACCCCCTGGGGACGCGCGCGCGCGCATGCATATATATATATGTTGTGCCGAATATGTAAAACTTGCGATTTTGGCTTAAATAGCAACTCTCATCTTGCCATATAGGACAAGCGAAAATTTGTGTATGCAATAATTTTCGCAAAAATCATTCTGGACCTAACGAAAAAAATATATTTCATTGCGTTTGTTTAGTATTAAATTATTGCAAAAGTATCTAAAATATATTTAGTTGGATTAGGCTAAAATAAATTGCGCTTCTAATAATGAGGTTAGGTAAGTTTTCTAAGATTCTTTTGGTGCAAAATTATTTTTTTTATAATAACACTAATAAAAAATATATATCTTTAAACGTATAAGAGAAAATTTTGGAAAGGACTTAATTTTAAACGAGTTTTTGCTAATTGACCAGTTTTTACCTATTAGGAACGACATATATATATATATATATATATATATATATATATATATATATATATATATATATATATATATATATATATATATATATATATATATATATATTTTTTTTTTTTTTTTTTTTATCACACCGGCCGATTCCCACCAAGGCAGGGTGGCCCGAAAAAGAAAAACTTTCACCATCATTCACTCCATCACTGTCTTGCCAGAAGGGTGCTTTACACTACAGTTTTTAAACTGCAACATTAACACCCCTCCTTCAGAGTGCAGGCACTGTACTTCCCATCTCCAGGACTCAAGTCCGGCCTGCCGGTTTCCCTGAATCCCTTCATAAATGTTACTTTGCTCACACTCCAACAGCACGTCAAGTATTAAAAACCATTTGTCTCCATTCACTCCTATCAAACACGCTCAAGCATGCCTGCTGGAAGTCCAAGCCCCTCGCACACAAAACCTCCTTTACCCCCTCCCTCCAACCCTTCCTAGGCCGACCCCTACCCCGCCTTCCTTCCACTACAGACTGATACACTCTTGAAGTCATTCTGTTTCGCTCCATTCTCTCTACATGTCCGAACCACCTCAACAACCCTTCCTCAGCCCTCTGGACAACAGTTTTGGTAATCCCGCACCTCCTCCTAACTTCCAAACTACGAATTCTCTGCATTATATTCACACCACACATTGCCCTCAGACATGACATCTCCACTGCCTCCAGCCTTCTCCTCGCTGCAACATTCATCACCCACGCTTCACACCCATATAAGAGCGTTGGTAAAACTATACTCTCATACATTCCCCTCTTTGCCTCCAAGGACAAAGTTCTTTGTCTCCACAGACTCCTAAGTGCACCACTCACTCTTTTTCCCTCATCAATTCTATGATTCACCTCATCTTTCATAGACCCATCCGCTGACACGTCCACTCCCAAATATCTGAATACGTTCACCTCCTCCATACTCTCTCCCTCCAATCTGATATTCAATCTTTCATCACCTAATCTTTTTGTTATCCTCATAACCTTACTCTTTCCTGTATTCACCTTTAATTTTCTTCTTTTGCACACCCTACCAAATTCATCCACCAATCTCTGCAACTTCTCTTCAGAATCTCCCAAGAGCACAGTGTCATCAGCAAAGAGCAGCTGTGACAACTCCCACTTTGTGTGTGATTCTTTATCTTTTAACTCCACGCCTCTTGCCAAGACCCTCGCATTTACTTCTCTTACAACCCCATCTATAAATATATTAAACAACCACGGTGACATCACACATCCTTGTCTAAGGCCTACTTTTACTGGGAAAAAATTTCCCTCTTTCCTACATACTCTAACTTGAGCCTCACTATCCTCGTAAAAACTCTTCACTGCTTTCAGTAACCTACCTCCTACACCATACACTTGCAACATCTGCCACATTGCCCCCCTATCCACCCTGTCATACGCCTTTTCCAAATCCATAAATGCCACAAAGACCTCTTTAGCCTTATCTAAATACTGTTCACTTATATGTTTCACTGTAAACACCTGGTCCACACACCCCCTACCTTTCCTAAAGCCTCCTTGTTCATCTGCTATCCTATTCTCCGTCTTACTCTTAATTCTTTCAATTATAACTCTACCATACACTTTACCAGGTACACTCAACAGACTTATCCCCCTATAATTTTTGCACTCTCTTTTATCCCCTTTGCCTTTATACAAAGGAACTATGCATGCTCTCTGCCAATCCCTAGGTACCTTACCCTCTTCCATACATTTATTAAACAATTGCACCAACCACTCCAAAACTATATCCCCACCTGCTTTTAACATTTCTATCTTTATCCCATCAATCCCGGCTGCCTTACCCCCTTTCATTTTACCTACTGCCTCACGAACTTCCCCCACACTCACAACTGGCTCTTCCTCACTCCTACAAGATGTTATTCCTCCTTGCCCTATACACGAAATCACAGCTTCCCTATCTTCATCAACATTTAACAATTCCTCAAAATATTCCTTCCATCTTCCCAATACCTCTAACTCTCCATTTAATAACTCTCCTCTCCTATTTTTAACTGACAAATCCATTTGTTCTCTAGGCTTTCTTAACTTGTTAATCTCACTCCAAAACTTTTTCTTATTTTCAACAAAATTTGTTGATAACATCTCACCCACTCTCTCATTTGCTCTCTTTTTACATTGCTTCACCACTCTCTTAACCTCTCTCTTTTTCTCCATATACTCTTCCCTCCTTGCATCACTTCTACTTTGTAAAAACTTCTCATATGCTAACTTTTTCTCCCTTACTACTCTCTTTACATCATCATTCCACCAATCGCTCCTCTTCCCTCCTGCACCCACTTTCCTGTAACCACAAACTTCTGCTGAACACTCTAACACTACATTTTTAAACCTACCCCATACCTCTTCGACCCCATTGCCTATGCTCTCATTAGCCCATCTATCCTCCAATAGCTGTTTATATCTTACCCTAACTGCCTCCTCTTTTAGTTTATAAACCTTCACCTCTCTCTTCCCTGATGCTTCTATTCTCCTTGTATCCCATCTACCTTTTACTCTCAGTGTAGCTACAACTAGAAAATGATCTGATATATCTGTGGCCCCTCTATAAACATGTACATCCTGAAGTCTACTCAACAGTCTTTTATCTACCAATACATAATCCAACAAACTACTGTCATTTCGCCCTACATCATATCGTGTATACTTATTTATCCTCTTTTTCTTAAAATATGTATTACCTATAACTAAACCCCTTTCTATACAAAGTTCAATCAAAGGGCTCCCATTATCATTTACACCTGGCACCCCAAACTTACCTACCACACCCTCTCTAAAAGTTTCTCCTACTTTAGCATTCAAGTCCCCTACCACAATTACTCTCTCACTTGGTTCAAAGGCTCCTATACATTCACTTAACATCTCCCAAAATCTCTCTCTCTCCTCTGCATTCCTCTCTTCTCCAGGTGCATACACGCTTATTATGACCCACTTCTCGCATCCAACCTTTACTTTAATCCACATAATTCTTGAATTTACACATTCATATTCTCTTTTCTCCTTCCATAACTGATCATTTAACATTACTGCTACCCCTTCCTTTGCTCTAACTCTCTCAGATACTCCAGATTTAATCCCATTTATTTCCCCCCACTGAAACTCTCCTACCCCCTTCAGCTTTGTTTCGCTTAGGGCCAGGACATCCAACTTCTTTTCATTCATAACATCAGCAATCATCTGTTTCTTGTCATCCGCACTACATCCACGCACATTTAAGCAACCCAGTTTTATAAAGTTTTTCTTCTTCTCTTTTTTAGTAATTGTATACAGGAGAAGGGGTTACTAGCCCATTGCTCCCGGCATTTTAGTCGCCTCATACGACACGCATGGCTTACGGAGGAAAGATTCTTTTCCACTTCCCCATGGACAATAGAAGAAATAAAAAAGAACAAGAGCTATTTAGAAAAAGGAGAAAAACCTAGATGTATGTATATATATATATGCATGTGCGTGTCTGTGAAGTGTGACCAAAGTGTTAGTAGGAGTAGCAAGATATCCCTGTTATCTTAGCGTGTTTATGAGACAGAAAAAGAAACCAGCAATCCTACCATCATGCAAAACAATTACAGGTTTTTGTTTCACAGTCATCTGGCAGGACGGTAGTACTTCCCTGGGTGGTTGCTGTCTACCAACCTACTACCTAATGGTACCGCAAGAGCGTATGTATGCAAATAGGCCTAGCAACTAGGCCCTAAACGGGTTAACAGGAGTTCCTGTGGGAATATATTCACAAACTGATATTGGGACGCTTGCGGATGTGTGAATTGTATTGACCACAGAATTGTGATAGTTTTTTTTTGCTGACGTTCGGTAACAATGATGCTACGTTTAGTGTATATGCATCTAATATAAATTTTAAAAGATGTACATAGTAGATTTGTATTTTTTTCTATCTCTTTGTTTTTAGTTTAACTTTCGAAAAAATGGTGGGATTTTCGTGTTTGTCTTTAAAATCGTTCTAGTTTTTTAACTATCCCTCACTGCATCCCTCGCTGTGTCCCTCACTGTATCCCTCATTGTATCCTCACTATAACCCTCACTGTATCCCTCACTGTATCCACCATTGTATCCCTCACTGTATCCCTCACTGTATCCCTCTACTCACTATGGTTACACAGAGCAGAAGTTAGTTAAGCTTCCCCTGGCGTACTATACCCAGGATGAGCTACATACTGCAGCTAACGTAAGGTAATAAATATTTCAAGCTGATCTGGGGGATTTCAGTAGAGCGATGAGGACGCTGTCAAGCATTCTGGATGGGACACCTGATTGGTGTGGCCGGGGGGTGGGAAAGATGAAGCGGGAAGGGACGGACGGACGGACGGACGGACGAAATATAGAAAAGGGAAAGAAGGGGGGCCATGGGACTGTTCGCCCACAAGAGAGACCCGAGCCTACCTCCGACTGTGTCCCTTCCCCTCCCACTTTCCCTTCTTCCTCTCACTCTTCCCCCTGCCTCTCACTCCTCCATCCTCTACATAAATTACGCTCCACACACATATAGTTGATCGCACGTCTGGACATCGCTGACGAGCGGATGCCTACGTGCGGTCGGGTCGTTGCAACGACCCCTCATAGTAGTCGTACACTGGCTATGGCTGCATTGTATTGCTCCACTCCTCACACATATAAGGCTTACAGGCCTTTTGTGTGTACATATGCTCTTGCGCTACCGTCCACATGGTGGATAGGGGTGCACAATAAACTAGCCACCAACGTCCACAGGGTAGATAGGGGTGCACAATAAACTAGCCACCAACGTCCACAGGGTAGATAGGGGTGCACAATAAACTAGCCACCAACGTCCACAGGGTAGATAGGGGTGCACAATAAACTAGCCACCAACGTCCACAGGGTAGATAGGGGTGCACAATAAACTAGCCACCAACGTCCACAGGGTAGATAGGGGTGCACAATAAACTAGCCACCAACGTCCACAGGGTAGATAGGGGTGCACAATAAACTAGCCAACAACGTCCACAGGGTAGATAGGGGTGCACAATAAACTAGCCACCAACGTCCACAGGGTGGATAGGGGTGCACAATAAACTAGCCACCAACGTCCACAGGGTAGATAGGGGTGCACAATAAACTAGCCACCAACGTCCACAGGGTAGATAGGGGTGCACAATAAACTAGCCACCAACGTCCACAGGGCAGATAAGGGTGCACAATAAACTAGCCAACAACGTCCACAAGGTAGATAGGGGTGCACAATAAACTAGCCAACAACGTCCACAGGGTAGATAGGGGTGCACAATAAACTAGCCAACAACGTCCACAGAGTAGATATGGGTGCACAATAAACTAGCCACCAGCGTCCACAGGGTAGATAGGGGTGCACAATAAACTAGCCACCAGCGTCCACAGGGTAGATAGGGGTGCACAATAAACTAGCCACCAACGTCCACATGGTAGATAGGGGTGCACAATAAACTAGCCACCAGCGTCCACAGGGTAGATAGGGGTGCACAATAAACTAGCCACCAGCGTCCACAGGGTAGATAGGGGTGCACAATAAACTAGCCACCAGCGTCCACAGGGTAGATAGGGGTGCACAATAAACTAGCCACCAACGTCCACAGGGTAGATAGGGGTGCACAATAAACTAGCCAACAACGTCCACAGGGTAGATAGGGGTGCACAATAAACTAGCCACCAGCGTCCACAGGGTAGATAGGGGTGCACAATAAACTAGCCACCAACGTCCACAGGGTAGATAGGGGTGCACAATAAACTAGCCAACAACGTCCACAGGGTAGATAGGGGTGCACAATAAACTAGCCACCAGCGTCCACAGGGTGGACAGTAGTGGCTAGTCGCTTCGACGACACAATCTAAAAACCTTATCAAGCTTATAATACACTGTAGCCCTTCATTTTCCCTATTATTTGTATTTATTCCTTTATTTTGTGATCTCTTGTTCATTATTTTCATTAGTTATCCGCTTCTGACTACACCAAACAATAAGTGTCAGGGGCCCGAGACTGTTCAACTGCCTCCCAGCACACATAAGGGGGATTACCAACAGACCCCTGGCAGTCTTCAAGCTGGCACTGGACAAGCACCTAAAGTCAGTTCCTGATCAGCCGGGCTGTGGCTCGTACGTTGGTTTGCGTGCAGCCAGCAGCAACAGCCTGGTTGATCAGGCTCTGATCCACCAGGAGGCCTGGTCACAGACCGGGCCGCGGGGGCGTTGACCCCCGGAACTCTCTCCAGGTAAACACCTGTCCCCTCAAGGAAGGTTCCTTGATGTTAGTGAGGGGCTCTTGATTTATGGAATTGGATCTGTGCTCCAGTTCCCCGAATTAAGCCTGAATGCCTTCCACATCCCCCCCAGGCGCTGTATAATCCTCCGGGTCTAGCGCTTCCCCCTTTATTTTAATAATAATAATATGACTACACCTGTGACTTAATTGGCATCGCATTCTCCTCACACACTGAGTGTTTGTGGTTCGACTCCCGGCATGGGGATGAAACGTCGGGTATGTTTCCTTACACCTGCTGTCCCTGTTCACCCAGCAGCAAGCAGGTACCTGGGGGTTAGTCGACTAGTGTGGATTGCATCCTGGAGGACAATGTTGACAGACCCCCAGTGGAAATAAGACAGTCCTCGATGAAGCATTGACTTCCTTGGGTTATCCTGGTTGGCTAACCCTCCAAGTTAAAAATCCGAACAAATCTTATCTTACAGTCAGTTGCACCCAAACCGTAATCGCAAAAAAAAAAAGAATGTATTGAATTTTCACTTTTATTTTTCTTCTGTCTTTAGGTAAGCCAGCAGAAGGCCTCGGTCAGATGACCAAAAGCTCCAGCACGTTTTATGACAACGCGTGCCTGTTTCACCTAGGCAGACGGAGGATCAAACCTCCACAACGTCTTGCGCTGAATGACCCACATGGGTTTAGCGCTTAACATGAATTGTCCAGCGGCGGGTCACCTCACTGAAACCCGCGTCAGGAAACACTTCCCCTGTTTCCTGACAAATCTAACCTAACCTGTGGTTACCTTGGCTTATGTTCGTGTGACTGACTGTTAGGACACTCTTAGTACTGTCCTCCTTACACTAATTGCTCAAAACACCCCCTTTCTCCATTTTTTGTGTGTACTCACCTATTTGTACTCACCTATTTGTACTCACCTATTTGTGGTTGCAGGGGTCGATTCATAGCTACTGGTCCCGCCTCTTCACTGACTGCTACTGGGTCCTCTCTCTCCCTGTTTCATGAGCTTTATCAAACCTCGTTTTAAAACTGCATGTGGTTCCCGCCTCCACTACGCCACTTTCTAGGTTATTCCACTGCCTGACAACTCTATGACTGAAGAAATACTTCCTAACATCCTTTTGACTCATCTGAGTCTTCAACGTCCCATCTCTGGAACATCCTGTCTTTATCCAACTTGTCTATTCCGCACAGTATTTTGTCTCCCCTGACCCTCCTGTCTTCCAGTGTGTGTGTGTGTGTGTGCGTGTGTGTGTGTGTGTGTGTGTGTGTGTGTGTGTGTGTGTGTGTGTGTGTGTGTGTGTGTGTGTGTGTGTGTGTGTGTGTGTGTGTGTGTGTGCCTTGGCGTTCGTTCTCCCAATTGCTTAACTATCATAGGGTGTCCGATCATCGATTGCTGGCGCACTCAGCTCACACACTGAGGTTCAGGGATCGATCCCCGGTACGGATGGAAACATTAGGACGTGTTTCCTCACGACTCCTGCTGTCCATGTTCACCTATCAGTAAAACAGGTACTTGGGTGTTAGTCGACTGGTATGGGTTGCATCCCTGGGACAAAACTAACCTAATTTGCCCAAAATGCTCCGCAAAACAAGCGGTTTTCTATATAGTAGTATGTAATTGATGTCAGCTAGACCTGTACACCTTAACATGTACTTGTAGAAATAAAGATTATTATTAGTAGTAATAGTAGTATTGATTTCCAGGTATGGCAGCCTGGGAACCATCATCGTCGTCTGCCTCCATTTTTAATACATACATATAGTGGATGAATTAGCAATGTGCTGCTAACCTGTTCTGTACAGCCTGCATAATGAGAACAAAAGTTAGCAATGTTTCATTGTAGTATTACATCACGTCGGATAAGTTGCATACGTAATTAAAATCTATCATCCTGAGCAGAGAGACTTAGTAGGCTAATGAGGATTTCGTCAAGTATTCCATTATGGTTCATCAGCCAGGGGGAACTTCCGAAGTTAGGTTCCAGCATTGCTGGAGTTTATATTACCTGGGAGCCATCATTTCTGTAAATGGCCCTGCCCTTTTGAGGAATTATATTTTCACTGTTTAAGATCCGGCTCAGAGAGTGAAAATACATAAATATCTCTAAGAAGGGTTGAGTTAGAGCTCCATGGTCTTTGAAGGAGATGAGCTGCAGTTTCTCAGCCTCCTGAGAGTTTTTCAGGTATGACTACCAGAGTGCTCTGAAACATTACAGTAAATATTACTTTAATGTCTGTCATTATAAAAGTAATTCTTAGCTTTTTCTTCTTTCTTTTTTGTTATTATTATTTTTTTCCTTCACTTTTCTTGGCCTTTCTCCTCCTCCTCTTAAAAATTTATTAATAGTGTCTTCACAACAGTTTAAGAAATGTTCACATATTTCACGCTTAAAGAACATACTACCTAAAATCTTAGTCAAATATCCCAACTTTGCCTATTGTAAGTATTTTATTGCCACTGTAACTTGCATAGCTAATGCCAGTGTTGGGCTCCAGCTCTGCAGCCTTCCCACAGCTGCCAGCAGGATGCTAACGACCCGTGTGGGATGCCAGCTCTGTATCCTTTCTGCAACTGCCCAAGAAAACAGTGGGCAGTTGCAGAGGCTGAGCTCCAGCTCTATAGCCTTGCCTCTTCTGTCCTTTTGGAAGACAGAGGATCCTCCATGATAACGCTGACTGCCAGTAGATATCCTGGAAGATATCACTAAGCTCCTTATGACAGTTTTTATATTTAAAGAATGTTGTTGTGTATGCGGTTTCCACAGGCGCCATCATTGTGAGATAATTCTGCAGTAACTGGACATAATGCACATTTTGCAGTAACTGGACATGATGCACATTCTCCCTCATGACCACCTCCTTGTAGGAGATCTTGTTCCCTTCTCTCATTCTATCAAATGATTCCTTGTAGCTTGAAGACAGACCACACGTACACCTTGTAATCTCCTGTTTGCAGATGCTCCTGCATCTCTGTGTACTCGCATATGTAGTTACATAGATCGAGTCTTAGCTCCTGTTACTTGTGGCGTGCATCTGACTGTGAAGAACATTTTAACTGCCTACGTTTCAATTTATCTCTTTAGTTGTGACTTGTAATTACTGGAGTGCTTGTCGGGACCTCTATGAAATTTTTGTGTATTCTGTGACGTGAACATTAAAATGGTATAAAATACCGACAGGTTGTTAGGTAAGACACATATGCAACAGTTAGGTATCTTTATTTCGAAACGTTTCGCCTACACAGTAGGCTTCTTCAGTCAAGTACAGAAAAGTTGATAGAAGCAGAAGATACTTGAAGACGATGTAATCAGTCCATCACCCTTAAAGTTTTGAGGTGGTCAGTCCCTCAGTCTGGAGAAGAGCATTGCTCCATAGAATGAAACCTAACAACATTCTGTGACGTAAACGATTTAAAATATTTTTTTTTAAATATAGATTATTTTAACTTAATGAAGTGGTTCTATTTTTGTGGCATGCAGGTTCGAATTCTATTTTCAATTTTCTATTATAGATGCGTTGTTGTATGTGAATGACCTCAGACCAAAGGACTCTGTCTTCTTCTTCCTTAAGACAGACTAGAGGAGCACTGAATGAGGAGAGACATGATCACGACGTGCAAAATACTCTAGATATAGTATGGTCTAACACACTTTCCATCGGAAAGACCATTACTAGGAAAAACACAAACTTCAGCCACCCCCACCCCCCATATGGGGAACATATGGAATGGCATGGTATTCTCATCAGTTCTGATGGACTGCATCATCAGCAGCAAGAGTCTGACAGGTCACACACTCATGAATGAGGCTCTGAACTGTCAGCTGGCAGTGTGGGCATTGATCCACAGATATAAATACTAATACAACAGTTGGGTGATGGAGAAATGGAACGAAGAGCAGTCTTGAAATAAGTTCAGAGTTATAAACAACAGATTAATCACGTCGGCTTCCAGAAGAAAGTCAAGAAACTCCTCTCAGGAGAAATGTGTCTTATCATCACCCGTGAGACACAGGTCGCCGGAGGCTCCTCAACCTGTGCTGAACCGTAGTTGGTGATAGCAGTTTTAGGCACTCCTGCTACAGTCATATTAGCAGCTTAAGATACACCTGTTAGTCATATCGCCAGCTTAAGATACACCTGTTAGTCACATCGCCAGCTTAAGATGCACCTGTTAGCTTAGTCAGATGCACCTGTTAGTCACATCGCCAGCTTAAGATACACCTGTTAGTCATATCGCCAGCTTAAGATACACCTGTTAGTCACATTGCCAGCTTATGATACACCTGTTAGTCACATCGCCAGCTTATGATACACCTGTTAGTCATATAGCCAGCTTATGATACACCTGTTAGTCACATCGCCAGCTTATGATACACCTGTTAGTCATATCGCCAGCTTAAGATACACCTGCTAGTCACGTCGCTAGCTTAAGATACACCTGTTAGTCACATCGCCAGCTTAAGATACACCTGTTAGTCACATCGCCAGCTTAAGATACACCTGTTAGTCACATCGCCAGCTTAAGATACACCTGTTAGTCACATCGCCAGCTTAAGATACACCTGTTAGTCACATCAGAAGACTCGAGAAGAAAGGAGAACAACCAGACACAGAACAAAAGATTAAAAGTGGTGGAAACAGTGACATCATAGTTAAAGAGGAAAGGAAGACCAGCCGAGACACGACGCAGCAGGAGAAAGAAGTGAAAAACATTAAGTGATTCAGATACCTGAAAGGCAATGATGGGAGCTGACAGTGATTCACCGAGGATTTTGAGAGCCAGCACAATGGAAATAAGTCACTCTGTCTGACTTTTTTGGGTTATCCTAGGTTCTCTACACATATGCTGCTATGTATGATAATTCTATGTAACTGTATTTGTGTATACCTGAATAAACTTACTTACTTACTTACTTACTAACTTCAATCTAAAAGTCAATGAAAACCGGGCAATTGCAGAACCCTGGAAAACGGTTTCAGTATTCGAGCAAGGAAGACTAAGTCCTGGTCAAGGACCGGGCCGCGGGGGCGTTGACCCACGGAATACCCTCCAGGTATACTCATTCCAGGTATGCAGAGATCCAGTATCCTTGACGTACATATTTAAAGTAATAGAGGAGATAACGAGTGGTATAGTAGTTGAAGAGGAGTTTTACAAAGAGTCAACACTGATTTAGAGATGGTAATTTCTGTCTTGGTAACCTACCAGAGACCTATGACAGGTTAACTGAAATGAAGAAGGAATAATGGGAAAGGTTGTGCTGCGCATTCTAGGAGTGCAAGGAGGCATTTGACTCTGTACCTCACAAGAAATTTGTCTTAAAACTAGAGATGCAGACATGAATGACGGGGAAGCAATGATTAGAGCAAAGAAAACTTTAGGGGGAAAAAAGGGCGTACCAATCTGTTCACGCTTGTCCGCGTGAACAGATTGGCACGCAAAAAGTCAGTAATGGGACAGTTTTTGCTATATACGTTTCCTTGTGTGCAGACGGAAAGTTAGGGGAATAACAATCGAAAATGACAAATGCTACAGTGATGAAATGGATGAAGTGCAAGGTTGGCCAGGCAAGTGGCGATGTAGTTCAGTCTCTGGAAATGCAAGGCTATAAATGCTTAAGGAAGGAAAGAAAAATCTGGAAGAAAAATACGAAAGGAAAGTAGAGAGGACTAAAGCCTTGCTCAGGCATGATTCTTGTGGTGACTGTTGGAAAATAGAGGATAGGATTGCTCTAGGATGATGTTTCTTGGCGTGACCATCAGAAAGTAGAGAGATTGAAGCTTTGCTCTGGGTTGATGATTCTTGGGGTGACCATCAGAAGGTAGAGAGAGAGAATGGAAGGCTCGCTCTAGGATGATTCTTGTGGTGACCATCGTAGTTAGCATATCACCAGTGAAACACAAATGTATAACCTCTAATAAATGCACGACTGGTAAACCTAAGATTAGATTTCTGAAACACATGTTCATTCCTGCATCTGTATACATCTCAGGTTTACTCTAGAGTACGCAGCACCAGCATGGAGCTCCCACCTGATCAAAAATAGCCAGAATCTTGGCAAAGTGCGCAAAGGAACCGGTCACTGAGGTAAGAATAATTATTAAGAGATTAACAGAACTAAAATAGATGACATTATAGGATAGAATGCCTAGGCAGTTGTTAGGGTTAGCGGTAAGAGACAGCTAGAGAGTCGGGAAACGAAAACAAGAGTGACATAGATGCGAATTAAAGAAACACATGAAACATAAAAACTAAATTTTCAAATCTCTGGGTAGCTATGAAGTGAAGGCAGACTCCATACACGGCTTTAGGAATAGTTATGATGGGGTCCACGAATCTAAGGGTAAGTGAACCCGGTCATTGCTATTTTACACATGGTCAGAAGCCAAGATTCGACGCCCCTCTCCCCCCACAACAATGATTAGCCAATCAAACAACTTTTATCTCTTGTGATAATCTGGACGAAAAATAATGAATAATAAAAAGAAACTCTGGAAAATCATGACAAAAGATTCTTGTGATACTTGAAGACAATATCTGGGATCAGGACACCTGAAGAGGCTCAAGGCGAAGCCCAGAGACTGTGGGTGTTGAGGGTGGTAGGATGTGGAGGAGGGTGGGTGGGGAGAGGCTGATTGTGCAAGTGGATGTGGAGTGTGTGGGTGTTGTGGGTGTATTCGCCTATATTGTGTGTGTGTGTGTGTGTGTGTGTGTGTGTGTGTGTGTGTGTGTGTGTGTGTGTGTGTACTCGCCTTAGTCTTAGTTCGTATATATGTATTCGTGCGTGTGTGCGTGCGTGCCTGCCTGTACCCGCGTTATATGTACATAAGAGAGAATATACAAACGTATGTGCACGTGTATTTGTGTTCACTTTTTTGTGCTTATATATTATCTCTGTGATTGTTTTATGTAATTTAAAATTGAATTGGCCACGTCATTAGCAAGTTGATAATGACAATATTTGCAACGGGACGTTTAGAGCAGTGCAGTAGTCGTCAGCCTTGTACACAAGTAGTCCTCAGCCTTGTACACAAGTAGTCCTCAGCCTTGTACACAAGTAGTCCTCAGCCTTGTACACAAGTAGTCCTCAGCCTTGTACACAAGTAGTCCTCAGCCTTGTACACAAGTAGTCCTCAGCCTTGTACACAAGTAGTCCTCAGCCTTGTACACAAGTAGTCCTCAGCCTTGTACACAAGTAGTCCTCTGCCTTGTACACAAGTAGTCCTCAGCCTTGTACACAAGTAGTCCTCTGCCTTGTACACAAGTAGTCCTCAGCCTTGTACACAAGTAGTCCTCTGCCTTGTACACAAGTAGTCCTCAGCCTTGTACACAAGTGGGCCAAATGTGCGATGAGGACCGCACGGTTTTGTTAACACTGTATAGTGGTGAACCTACGTAAGTGAATTCACTAGAACCAAAGAGTTCTAGTGTCTTGTTTATAATATAGAATGTAAAGTAAAAGGACACAAGTGCAACTAATGTGACATTTTATTGTGGCAACGTTTCGCTCTCCAGGAGCTTTGTCAAGCCGCTCCTGGAGAGCGAAACGTTGCCACAATAAAATGTCACATTAGTTGCACTTGTGTCCTTTTACTTTACATATTATCGGTAATTCTACCAACTTTATTACAAAATAGAATGAAAACAAACATGGCCGCTGCGCTGTGGGGTGCATCAGTAGTCAATTTGTGGTTATATCTGTCGTATGAAAATACTTGTATGACCTCATTCATCCAATATCTGGACACAGACATTCTCACACTATTACCTGCAGTTTACCTGGATTTGCTGCCGGAGGTCATCGCCCCTGTGGCCCGGTCTCAATCCAGGCCTCCTGGTTGCTGGCCTGATCGATCAAACTGCTAATGCCCGCTGCCCGCAGTCCATCGTGTGCACCATAACCCGGCTGATCAGGAACTTTTAAATTTTTTGTATATTTTTTAACCAAGGCTCAAAACCAAGAACTCCTCAGGGAAAGGGGTTTGGTGCATGCCCAGCTTTTTCCAGGATGTTTGATGATTCGACGGTTTTTTCCGCTTCCTGCCTGGTTTCCCCCAAAGGCACTGGCATTTTTCCCAAACTTTTCCCCCTCTCCCTGGGGGGTTTTTTGGCGGGGAAACAAAACGTCAACCAACAGTTGTTCAATATAGTTTTCCAATATAGAGAACAAATCAAGATGATTTTCTCCTCTGGCCTCGACACAACCTGATTTAGACATGACCATTTTATTTAACTGAACCGAAAGCGAGAAAACACTTGTGGTCTTGCTATAAGGTACAAACACTTGTGACCTTACTACAGGGTTTCAACATTTGGGAATTACTAAAAGGGTTTTCAAACACTTGGGGGCCTTGCCAAAAGGTTTTAAGGTCTGTTAAAGTTTTATTCGACGGGAATAAAGAGAAACTTTCCCAGGACAAGCCTTTAAAAAAATAATTTTTTGTCTAAGAGCCCCCTTTTATTTTCAGGTCACACAGAAGTGTACGCCTAACCCATATAAATACTCCTAGAAACTCAAATGGAAAGTTAAGCAGAGCATTTAATGTGGGTCAGGAATCAGCGATGCGTGTAATGTAGGTCAGGATCCCGGATCCCAGGTGAGAATCTTACCTTTAAATATGAGATGGAATATCACCTGGCCGCTAGCCTGTGACTGACAACATAAGATTAGCCACGTTAATGGTTTAGCTTTAGCTCGAGGCACCTTTGGTTTTGTCGGATGGCATTGCGTGTGCCGATGACTGTTGCAATAACCCCTCTTTATTTTTAAATTAAAAAATAATTTTGGATTCCTGCACCCCCCATTTTGCAACATGTTCTTAATGGATAATCTAAAGCTTGGGTGACTAACAAAATTCCCCTTGACTTTGAAGGACCCACCCATTTTTCCCCCACTTTACGTTTGGTTAATTCTAAAAAAGGAATGGAAGGGGCCTTATCTTTAGTATAAAGATATTACTAGAGCGAGATTTTAGGGTGAGATGAAGTTGGATATCAGCTCTTGGCCTGTGAAATACTCGTAAGAATTTTTGTCTTTGAAGGTATATATATATTTTTTCCAAAAAACCAAACTATTTTTTGTCCCTATTTTTAGTTGCCAAATTTTTAAGATGGGTATCTAGTCTCTCTCTCTCTCTCTCTCTCTCTCTCTCTCTCTCTCTCTCTCTCTCTCTCTCTCTCTCTCTCTCTCAAGCGCACGTACTCTTACCCCGGAAAAGGGGGTTTACCCAACATTTCCCAATCAATGCCATGAGCAAATATCCTGGTCAATGAATGACGAGATGCATAAAGATGACCATGTCAAAAAATCCCCAGTCAAACCCGGGGGCTAAATTCAGGGAGTCATGGGAAAACATTTTTGGGACCCTTTACATGTAGGGAAAAGTACATTCAAAAGGTATTTTTAAATTTCCCCCCAGGTAGTAAGCCCCAACGCCCATCAAAGCCCAAGGAGACTTTTTGACCACTGATGGGTTTATCAAACCTTACCAATAAGGATTAAACTGCCAGGGGCAAAACATCTCATTCAACTAATCTTCGTATATATACCCCCCAAAATTTCCTCAGGCTCGGGAAAGGGAATATTTAGATCTTGGTATACATAAACAAGGCATGATCAATGAAACAGATAATTAGTGTTTCCCTGGGAAAACCTGGGGGGTTCCCGGGGGGTCAACCCCCCGGCCCCCGGTCTGTGACCGGGCCCCCTGGTGGATCAGGCCTGTTTCACCCAGGGCTGTTCCCTCTGGCTGCACGCAAACTAACGTACGAGCCACAGCCCGGCTGATCAGGAACTGACTTTGGGGTTGCTTTTCAGTCCACCCGGAAGCTGCCGGGGGTCTGTTGGTAATCCCCCTTATGGGGTTGGGGAGGCAGTTGAAGCCCTGGGCCCCTGACCCCCTTTTGTATGGTCTCTTAACGTGCTAGTGACCCCCTGCTTTTCATTGGGGGATGGTGCATCGTCTGCCAAGTTTTTTTGCTTTTTAGTAGTGTTTTCTGAAAATTTTGGTAACCCTCTGGGTTTTTCCAGGTGTATATAACCCCATGTATCTCCCTCCTGCTTTCCCGGGGAATCAGGTTTTGGGGAACCTAAAACCCCCAATAATTGGGGTGTTTTTTTCCTTTTATGCCCCGTGAAAGGGGGTTTTGCATTTTTGGGTCCCAATTTCACCTGTGAGGGTGCTGTTAGTGTGCAGCAATTTTTCCCTAGGGGGGAACAAGGGGCCTAAAGGGGGTGTTCATGGGGGCGCCCCCCTAGTTTTGAAGGTTCTCATTATCCATCCTGTCATTTTTTTAGTGCAGTTGATGCAATGTTATGGCCCGAAGGTGAGACCCTCCGACATTGATCCTCCCAGGTCTTTGACTTTGGGGTTTTTCCCGGGCCTCTATTTTGTGGCCAGAATTTGTTTTGTACTCTGATGAAGATTTAATTTCCTCATGTTTACCATATCTGTGTCTGGTAAATAGCAAAACTTTTTAACCCCAACAAAACTTTTCCTGGCATAAAGGGCAAACGTTTCTGGAAAACCCAAAACTTTTCCTGGTAAAATACCCCAGAAATTTCAAAAAATAAAAAATTCGCTCATATTTGGGGAAAAAGTGGTTTACTCGGTGGGGAGGGCGGGGGAGCTTCAGGGGGTAAAGGAAAGCTGGGGGCTCCTGGTTGGTGAGGAGGGGGTAGGTGAGAGTGCACGGTGTGGAGGTTATGGGTGAGAGTGCACCTTGTGGAGGTAATGGGTGAGAGTGCTTTTATGGGGGGTGAGGGTAAAAAAGGGGGTGTGGGACGGGGGGGTTGGGAAGGGGGTGTACATGGGGGGGTTGTTTGGGGGAGGTAGGCAAAAAGCATGGTGTGGGCCAGGGTTAAAATCAGGTGGGTGAAAGTCCCCTGTCCGCCTTGCTTGCAGCTGCTCTAGCCTTGTAGCTTTTTGGTGGTTTCCCCTTTTTTAAACCCGGGCCAAATTTTTTTTTTACAATTTTTAGGGTGCCTGTTCCTTCTTATATATGGTGATGTACACTTCGTATATTAACCTAAAACTGAATAACAAGAGAACGGTAAGCTACCGTTTTCCGGCATAAGCACAAGTGAGAGAATACCTACCCGTTTCTGGAAATATAAAGTTTTTTCTTCCCGGAATGGGGCAAGCTAAAATTTTTATGCAATATTTTGTAAATCCCCCTAAAACTAACAAAATATATTTTTGTGTTTTTTTTTATTAAATTGTTAAACTTATCTAAAATTTATTTGGATTATGCTAAATTAAATTGCCTTTTTATAATAAGGTAAAAGTAATTTTCAAAAGGTTTTTTTTGGTATATAATTATTTTTTTTACATTAATATAAATGAAAAAAAACCTCTTTAAACTTATAAAAAAGGGGCAATTTTTTAAAGGTTTTTTTCTAATTGATCATTTTTCCTTTTTTTCCACACACACACACACACACAAAAAATCACACACACACACACACACACACACAAAACCCCCACCAAAAAAATCCCCACTTTACAAAATAAAATTTCCATTCTCTTGGTTATAAACTCCTCCCATAGTGTCTTGTGGTCTATTAATATCAAACCACCTATTCTTCAATTCGTATTTTGTTTCCAAGGCCTTAACAGTCGGTTTCCAAAATTCCAAGGTCGGGGAATTTTCCCGGGGGAAAAAAGAACAATTTCCCCTCAATCTTCTCATAAAAAAGGCCTAAAAAATAAGCACATCACAAAACCCTTTTTAGGGGTTTACATCATTTCCCCTTTCCCCAAACCTAATTCTCCTCCTCTTCCTCCTTCCACCTTCAACTGAATAATTGTTTTTACTTTATATTCGGTCTGTTACTTTTACCCATTAATATTTCCTTGGAGTTTTGTAATTGTTCCACCCGGGAAAGTGGGTTGGGAAAATTGGAACTCTACCCCGGGTTTTGCTTTTTCCCGGGTGTGGAGGGGCCCAAGGTTATGGGACACAGCAACTTTGGGATTGTGATGGACGTTGTAACATAAACATCCGGCAGCAGCTGCAGGATTCCTACCCCCTTTTCCCCTCCCCGGTTACGCAGCACCCCCTGCAGCATTGTATCTATCCAAAACCCAACGGCAGCGGTTAAATCCGATCCCGGGCGGAAAAAAACAACAGCTACGGCTGGGGTAAAAAGGTGTTTTTTTTGGATGTAAACAAACCCCCAAAAAAAAAAAAAAAAAAAAAAAAAAAAAAAAAAATAAAAAAAGGGCTTGGACTCGCCCCCTGAAACCTAAACTAGGTAGTACACCCCGGCCCCATGCATATACAACAGGCCTGGTGTCTAATCACCCCCGGCCTGGGACGGAAAGGGGTAACTAAGATATATCTTTCTCTCGACCTGCGGGGAGAGGGACGTTTCTAAAATTTCCCCTTGCACGCCACCTGGTGAAAGGCATAGCATTAGCCCCAAGATGGGGGGAGGGAATGAACCGGCGCATAAATCCCTTCTGCATTAAACGGTTGAGTTTTTTAAGCAGGGGAAACGATGAACGTTCTCCTCCCAAAGGCATTATCAGGGGACTTTTTTGGCATCCCCAAAGAGGGGGCTGTATGGTGTGGCATAAGGGTATGTCAAGGGTTTTTGGGGAATTTCCCCATGAAGGCGGGTTTCTTTTTCCATCGTCGACAAATTTTCCCCAAGAAAGGAGGATGAGTATCAATTCCCCAGTGGAAGTATGCTTGCATGATGTGTCTAAGTTTTTTACTTGGGTAAAGGGAAGGTTCCTTTTGAGGAAACAGCATCCCTTTTAAGGTGTGTTCATTGGGGGGGGTTT
The DNA here is from genome assembly GCF_038502225.1 of Cherax quadricarinatus. Lineage (NCBI taxonomy): Eukaryota > Metazoa > Arthropoda > Malacostraca > Decapoda > Parastacidae > Cherax > Cherax quadricarinatus. Next base: position 10,779,432 of record NC_091341.1, read on the forward strand.
GGGGGGGGTAATGGGGGGGGATTCACCCCCCTGTATGCTGAGGCAGAGGTGAGGTACAGGTCAATGGGGGTTGGGATAAAAGGTGTACCGATGGAGGGGGGGTTTTGGGGGGGCGGGCTTTTGTTTTCCCCTTTGTTTCTTTGCTTTTTGCAGAATCCTTTTTAGGGATCTTTTGGGGGGGTGATGGGCAAACAGGAGGGGGGGTAAAAGGGGGCATCGTTGGGTATGGGAGTATTTTTCAAAGGGGGGGGGGGTTTAAAAGGGGGTGGGAAAAATTGGTTCAGATGTTTGGTATGAATCCCGGAATGAGGTTAATACGGGGGAAATCAAGGTTACTAGGGTCGGTAATTGGAGGGGGGCGGGGATGGGGATGGGGGGGGGGATGGACAGTGGTTGCCCAGAAATCGGGGTTGTAGGGTTTGGTATTGGCGGGAAAAGCCCCGGGGCCCTGCGGGATTAAAAATTCAGGTCTTACGGGTGGGTTTTTAAGTAGACAAAGGGGTTTAAGTGCGGGGCCCCTTTTAAAAATCGGGGGGTAGTGGTGGAAAATTCAGCATCCCAGGTTGGGGGTGGGGGGGTTTTTTTTATTAGAGGACCGGGATATTGGGGAAAATCAGAGGGGTGCTGGGGTTTGTTGGGGTTTTGGGGGGGCATGGTTAAGTAAGGAGGTAGTTATGCCCCGGATATTCGAGGGGGTTTAGGTTTTTGTTTTAGGACTGAGGTAATGGCTTATATTTTCAAGAAAAGGGGGTATAAAAGGGGAAAGGGTGTGGGGGGGCAAAAGTAGGAAGGAGTTATGGGGGAAGGCCCGTAAATGGTGGGGGGGAAAGGGAAATTTGGGGGTTTTTGTGAAGAAAATAGGGGATTTTTTTGAAAATTAAAACGGGTTGGATGACATGGGGGTGAAAGGTTGGTGAGGGTGGTAAAAGGTCGGGGAAATTTTTTGCGGGGGGTAGCCGTTTTCCCAAAGTATGATTGGGGTTATTTGGAAGATTTTAGAAAACGGATCCGGCTGGGTAAGAGAATTAGTGTATCTTTTTTATCATGGGGATTCTGGTTTCCCTAGGGGTGTTACTTTTTTTGGGGTTTTGTGGCCCAGGTTTTTTGTCATTTTTGTGGTGATGTTAAAACGGCGTTTCTTTGGTCTTTTTTTTGTACCTCCTTGGAGGTGAGATCATGGATGGGTGGGGTTATCAGCCCTTTTGGGGTCGTTTCCCCTTTTAAAAGGGCTTTACTACTTTTGTAAAAATTTTTCTGGGGATGTTGGGGGCTATAATGTATTTATAGTAAGATTATCTGGATATCCCCTTGGGAAG
>NC_091341.1:10785747-10813247 GCF_038502225.1 Cherax quadricarinatus
GTAAGGGGCATCCCGTATGCTGATGATAACATATGTTGATGTCCTAACAGACTGCGTTTCGCTGATGTTAGACTCTTTTCTTCTGGATGGTGGAAACCATTTTATCAAACCCGACCTTTTTGCCTCAGGTGACCTCCGTTTTTCCCTGGGCCGGGGGGGCCCCCAGGGGGGCTTTAGGGGTGTACAGGGTTCCCCCTCAGGGGCAGTTTACATAACAACCCCGCAGTTAAAAGGGCCCAAAAATATAAGGGTTTGGGAGGAAATTTTAAATATTGCATCTCCTTTTTCAAATGCGTTTTTCCTCTTCAGTTTTTATTAAGGAAATTTAATTTGTTATAATAGTTTGGAAAACATGTTACCTTGATAGGGGGTTTTTTTAATAAAATGATCCCCTTTTATTTAGTCTGGAAATAATGTTGTTATTAACGTCAAGCCAAAAATTTTGGAATTATGTTGTTTTTTGCCCCTCCCGAAAAAATTTGAATTATGGGTGTAACAAAAAATTAAAAATGTATCCCCACGAATTCCGGTGAGGACGGGATGTCCCCCCCCTGTTCCCCCAATTTAGGGTTTCGTCATTATTTTTTTAATTACCAGGGTGTCTGTAGGGACCTGAAAAACTTTTTTTACATCTTTTTTTAAAATTAATAATTTAATGAGGTTTTCTGATGGGGATATTTTTTAAATTTTGGGATAAGAAAAATTTTTTTTATTTTTAAAGATTTTCCTTTATTGTTCTTGTATGTTTTACGTTTATTTTTATTGCCCCGGGTGCTGGGTAATCCTGGGGCAGTGAACTCTGAAGATCCCAAAAATTTCTTTGCTGCCAGCCCCCTCTCCCCCCCGCTGCCCGCCCCCCCTCCCCCCCCGCTGCCGGGCCCTCCTCCCCGCTGCCCCGCGCTCTCCCCCCTGAGCCACTCTCCCCCCGCTGCCCCGCCGCTCTCCCCTCCCCCTTCCCCCTCCACCGTTCCCTTCCCCCTGCCGGCCCCTCCCCTCCCCACCAGCCACCCCCCCCACTGAAACCGCCCCCTCCCCGCTGGACCACTCCCCCCTCCCCCGCCAGCCCCCCTCTCCCCCTGCCAGCCCCTCTCCCTCCCGCGCCACCGGGTCTCCCTGGCCACCCTTTTTCCCCCCCCGCTGCCAGCCGCTCTCCCTCCCCCGCTGCCAATCTCCCTCCCCACCCCGCCGTTTTTCCTCCCCCCCAGTCTCCTCCCCCGCTGCCAGCCTTCCCCCCCTTTCCCCCCCCCCGCTGCCAGCCGCCCTCCCTCCCACCCTTGGGCCGTTTTCCTCCCCCCCCCGCCGTTTTCCCCCCCCCTTTCCGCCATCCCCTCCCCCGCCAGCCGCTCCTCCCCGCTGGGCGTCTCCCCCCCGCTGCCCCCCGCTCTCCCCCCTGTGGCCCCCCTCCCCCCCCGCTGCCAGCCCCCTCTCCCCCCCCCTGCCAGCGGTTCTCCCCCCGCCAGCCTTTTCTCTCCCCGTTGTCAGACCTCTCCCCCTCCGCTGCCAGGCTCTCCCCCTCGGTTTTCCCGGTCATAACCCCACACATAATACTGCTGCTGGGGGCCGACCCACATAATACATCTTTGGGCACTGTTTCCCCTTTAAAACTACTGCTCCTCACCCGTACCCCATAATGCCTGCTGGTCAAGGGCCCACATTCTGGTGCGGGCACTGGGGGCCCATAATCTGTTGGTCACTGGAAATAAATAATGCCCCGCTGGTCCGCCCATAATCTGCTGCTGGTCCCCCTGTACCCCCCTAATTAAAAACCGGTCATTTGCCCCCATAGAAATTTTCTGCCGGTCACTGGAACCCCTAATCCGCGGTCACTGGAACCCCCATAAATGCGGGTCCTTTTACCCACATAAAAAACTTACCCGGGACTGCCCATATAAATGTCGTTCATGGAAACCCCCTTTTTTTACCCGGGTCCTTTCCCACATTGCGCGGCATTAAAAACCCCCTTTTTAAAATGGCTGGTCACTTGTTTTCCACTAAAATTTGCTGGTCCTTGCCACATAGAAAGCTGCTGGGAATATTGTAAAATAATAAAATTTTGGTTTAAACCCATAAATGTGCTGGGAGATCCCCTAACCTGCAGGCCCGGTCCTGTACCCACATAATCTGCTGCTGGTCCCACTGTACCCCAACCAAAGGTCTGCTGGTCCCCTGTACCCCATAATTAATGCTGCTGGTTACTGTGCCCCCCAAAAACTGCTGCTGGTCCTGTACCCCCCATAATCTACTGCTGGTCCTGTACCCATAATGCTGCTGCTGGTCCCGTACCCACATAATCTCCCTTACCCCATAATAATGCTGGTCCCGTCCCCATAATACTACTGCGGTCACTGTCCCGCAATTAAATAATCTGCTGGTCACTGAAACCCCCAATTTAAAACTGCTGCTGGTCCCCTGAACCCCCCATTACTGTATTCACTGACCCACTTTAAAGCTCTGCTGGTCACTGTACCCACACATAGTACTCTCTGGTCCTGTACCCACATAATCTGCTGCTGGTCCTGTAAAAAATGCCCGCCGGTCCTGTACCCACATAATATTTCTTTCTGGTCACTTTTACCCCCATAAATTCTCTGCTGGTCCTGTCCCATGTCTACTGCTGGTCCTGTACCCCCTTTTTGCTGGTCTTTTGCCCGGCCACCCCTAATACCCCTGCTGGTCACCGTACACACTTTAAAACTGCTGCTGGTCCAAGGGCCCCCTAATACTACTGCTGGTCACTGTATCCACATAATTTCTGCTGGTCCTGTACCCACATAATGCCCGCTGGTCCCCTGTACCCACATAATACTGCTGCTGGTCCCCTGAACCCACATAAATTTCTGGTCACTGTACCCCCTAATCTGCTGCTGGTCCTTTTACCCTCCCTTTAACTACTGCTGGTCCTGGAAAAAATGCCCCTGCTGGTCCCCCTGGAAACCCCCATAAAAACTGCTGCAGTTTTTTTTACCCCAATTTAAAACTGCTGCTGGGTTTACCCTTTTAATAATCTGCTGGTCCGACCCACATAATCTGCTGCTTTGGGCACTGTACCCCATTGCGCTGGTCCTGTCCCCCTATGCCTGGGCCTTTTGGCCGGGTGGGTCCCGCATCCCTTACCTTGGCACAAAATGTACCCCATAAAACTGCTGCTGGTCACTGTACCCACATGCCCGCTGTTGGGGCCCCAACCAAAATTCCCCTTTCTGGTCACTGTATCCACATAACCTGCAGCTGGTCCTTTCTTCCCCCCAAAAATTTCTGCTGGTCCCCTGTACCCACATAATAATTTCCTTGGTCCTGTACCCCATAATGCTGTGGGGCCCGTACATGGCCTGCTGCTGGTCCTTTTTACCCAAATAATCTACTGCTTTTTTTCCCATTTTCTTCAAAAGTTTAAAACACATGTTTGCCCCTGGTCATTCATTTCCCCCTTAATCTCTGCTGGTCACTGAACCCTTTACTTGGGACCGGGGCCCGCCCTTTTTAAAACACTGCTGGTCACTGTTTTCCCAAACCCCCTCTGCTGGTCACTGTTTTTCCCATGGCCCCGTGCTGGTCACTGGACCCCAAAAATTTCTGCGGGGCCTTTCCCCCATAATACTGCTGCTGGTCCCTGGGCCCAAAACCCTTTTGGGGCCCTTTTAAAATAATGCCCACCGCTTCCCGTACCCCTAATTGCCTGGTCATGTCCCCATAAAACTGCTGCTGGGTCCCCTAAAGTGTGTGGTCACTTTTACCCCCCATAATATTCTGCTGGTCCCGTACCCCCAAAAATGCCCTTTGGTCACTGTACCCATAATCTCTGCTGGTCCTTTACCCCAAAAATTGCAAAGGGGCCCCTGGGCCCCATAATACTACCCGGGGGCCGATCCACCCATACGGCCCGGTCCTTTTACATTTTTCCGCCGGTTCCCGGACCCCTAACTGCTGCTGGTCCCGGAACCCCCATAATACTGCTGGGGGCCCTTTCCACACATAGGCCCCGGGCCTGTCCCCACAAAATGCTGTGGTCCTCTACCCCATAATCTACTGCTGGTCCTTTTACCCCATAATACTACCCAGGTTTACTGTTTTTCCCCATGGGTTTTCTGGTCCCGTTTCCCCCAAAAATACCTGAAAAACCCGTAACCCCTAATTCTGCTGGGCACTGTAACCCTTAAAAACACTGGGTCCTGTCCCCCTTTTAAAACCTGCTGGTCCTGCCCCTTAAAAACTGCTTTCTGGTTCCCCCTTTTATGAGGTGCTGGGTGGTAACTGGAACCCCCCAAAAAATTTTCCCGGTCCCCTGTATCCACATAACCTGCAGCTGGTCCACCAATACCCCCATAATAACCCCTTTTGGGCATTTCCCATAAATCTACTGCCGGTCACTGTAAACCCCGCCTTTTTTGCAAACAAGGCACTGAACCCCCTTTCCTGCTGGTCCTGTATCCAATTTTGCTGCTGGTTTAACCCACATAATCTGTTTTCTACTTTCCCCCCAATTCTGCTGCTGGTATGGAAACCCCCATAATGCTGCTGCTGGTCACTTTTCCCCCCAAAAAAATGCTGCTGCTGGTCCCGTAAATGTTGCGCGGTTCATGCCCCCCTAATACCCCTGGTCACTGGACCCCCATAAATGTGCGGTCATGAAACCCAAAATGCTGCAGGTCCTGTACCCCAAAACTGCTGCTGGTCACTGTCCCCCTATAATGTAATCTGGGGCCCCTGGAACCCCATAATCTGCTGCTGGTTTTACCCCCTAATAGGGGTGGTCACTTCCCAAATACTGCTGCTGGTCCCCTGTAATACTGCGGGTGGTCCCGTATCCACAAAAGTGCCTTTTGGGCCCCTGTACCCCCCATATTTCGCTGGTCCCGCCCCAAAAACCCGCTGTTGGTCCCGGCCACGCTAACCCCTGCTGGCCATTCCCATAAACCCTTTTTTGGGGGGTCCCCTTAAACCCACTTTAAAACTGGGGGCCCGTACCCAGTGCTGCTGGTCCCCTGTACCCCATAATTCCCGTAAAGGTCACTGTACCCCATAAATGTGCTTGGCCCGTCAATTTTTTTCTACCCGCGGTCACTGTCCCCATAATGCCTTTCTGGTCCTGTACCCCCCATTAAATGCATCCCCGGGGCCCACATAATCTCCGGGCCCCTGGACCACATTAAAATGCTGTGGGCCCGCTGCCCCAAAAATGCTACTTCGGGTTTTTTACATAAACTACTGCTTTTGGGCCTTTTGCCCAAATGGCCCCTTCGGTCACTGGACCCCAAAAAGGCCCACTGCTGGGGGAAATTATTTAAAAATTCTGCTGCTGGTTCCCGGAACCCCATAAGCCTGCTGCTGGTCCTGTCCCGTTTCTACTGCTTTTATTATGTACCCACCCCATAACCCTGGGTTTTAACATAATTTCTGGTCCTGTACCCCCAAATAATGCTGCTTTTTTACTGGGGCCCCCCTAATATTCTGCCCGGTTTATTACCCCATATTTTTGCTGGTCCCGTACCCACATAATCTGCTGGTTTCTGCCCCCATAATCTTTCTGCTGGGGGCAGAAACCCCCATAATACTCTGTTTTGGGCCCTGTATCCACATAACCTGCAAAAACTGGTCCCCCTGTACCCCCATAATGCTGCTGGGGCCCCTGGGGCCCATAATCCCTGCTGGTCCTAACCCACATAATTTTTTTCCCCGGTCCCTTGTTTTCCACCAAAAACCCCCGCTGGTCCCGTACCCCCTTGGGCCCCGCTTTCTGGGGCACTCCCACCCCCATTAAAACTACTGCTGGTTCCCCGTACCCCCTAATACTACTGCTGGTCACTGTACCCCGTAACATTTGGTCACTGTACCCACAATTTAAAACTACTGCTGGTCCCGAACCACATAATGCCCGCCTTTCCCGAACCCTTTAATTTTCTGCCGGGGCACTGTCCCCATAATGCCCCTTTCTGGTCACCCCCGGTAAATAATACTGCTGCTGGTCCCGTACCCACATGGTCTGCTGCTGGTGCTGGCCCCAATTAATGCTGCTGGTCACTGTTCCCCAAAAATGCTGGTCCCGTACCCACATAATAAAATGGTTTACCCGTACCCTAATCTGCTGCTGGTCCTAACCCACATAAATGCTGCTGGTCCTGTACCCCACATAATCTGCTGCTGGGGCCCGTACCCCCCCATAATCTGCTGCTGGTCCTGGCCCCCATAAAAATGCTGCCCCGGGGCCTGTAATTTAAAGCTACTGTTTTGGGCCTGTAAAATAAATGCTTTTCTGGTCCTGTATCCACATAACCCCTGCAGCTGGTCCCGTACCCCCATAATGCCGCTGGTTTGTACCCCCAAAAAATGCTGCTGCTGGTCCTGTATCCACATAATCGCTGGTCATGTAATCCACATAAAAAGCTGCGCCCCGGTCCTTGTTTTCCCATAACACTCCCCGGCCTTTTGGGCCTTTCTTAAAATAAAATCTGCTGCTGGTCCCTGTCCCCCATAATGCTGCTGGTCACCCAAACCCCATAATTTCTGCTGGTCCCTGTATCCACAAAACACTGCGGGTGGTCACTTTATTCCCACATATTGCTGCCGGTTAAAACCCATAATACTGCTGCCCGGTCACTGTACCCCACATAATCTGCTGCTGGTCTCTGCCCCATAATGCTGCCCGGTCCCCTGGGCCCCCTAATTTCTGCTGGTCACTGTACCCAAATAATACTGCTGGGTCACTGTACCCAGTCCTGCTGGTCACTTTTACCCCATATAATCTGCTGCTGGTCACTGTAAAATAATATGCCCGCTGGTCACTGTACCCCATAATCTGCTGCTGGTCCTTTTTTCCCCCTTCTGCTGCCTGGTTTACTGAACCCACAAAAAATACTACTGTGGTCACTGTAAAATAATCTGCTGCTGGTCCTGTACTTTGTCTACTGCTGGTCACCCGTACCCCATAATCTGCTGCCCCGGTCACGGGGCCCCCATAAAGCCCACTGCTTTCCTGTATCCAAGGGGCCCGCGGGTGGTCAGATGACCCCCATAAAGCTGCTGCTGGGGCCTTTTGGGGCCCCCATAATTTTCTGCTGGTCACTGAACCCACATAATACCCACTGCTGGTCACTGTATCCACATAACCCCGGTGGTCCTGTACCCACATAATCTGCTGCTTTGGGCCCCTGTACCATAAAAAATACCGCTTTGGGCCCCTGAACCCTAACCCGCTGATTCCCGTAACCACATAAAAAATACCGGTTCCTGTACCCACATTACCGCCGCTGGGTCACTGTACCCCCCCATAGTACTGCTTTGGGGCCCGTTTCCCACATGGGTCTGCTGCTGGTCCTGGAAACCCACATAATTGCTTTGATCACTGTATCCCCCCCCAAAAACCCGCTGGTCCTGTACCCCAAAAAAAAACTGGGTGGTCACTGTACCCCATTCTACCACTTTTGGGGCCCGACCCACATAAACTGCTGCTGGTCCCTGTACCCCCATAAATACTGCTGGTCCGACCCCCCATATGTAATCTACTGCTGGTCCCCTGTTTTTCCCCAAATCTGCTGGTCCATGCCCACATAATTTCTGCTGGTCCCTGTACCCACATAATTCCTCTGGTTACTTTTTACCCACATAAAAATTCTCTTTGGTCCTGTACCCCCCATAATTCCTTTCTGCTGGTCACGGGCCCACAAAAATACTACTGCTGGTCCTGTACCCCCATAATAAAAATCTGCTGGTCCTGTCCCACATAATCTACTGCTGGTCCCCGTACCCACCCAAAAATCCCTGCTGGTCACTAACCCCATTACTCCCCGGCTGGTCCTGTATCCACATAACCTGCAGCTGGTCCTGTACCCCCAAATAATGCTGCTGCTGGTCACTGAACCCCATATAATCTGGTCACTGGAACCCCCATAAAGAAACCCGCTGGTCACTGTATCCCATAACCTTCAGCTGGTCATGTACCCAAAAATACTGCTGCTGGTCCCGTACCCATAATCTACTGCTGGTCACTGTAAACCCATAATGCTGTGGTCACTGTAACCACATAATAAAAATTTATCTGGTCACTGTACCCAAATAATAATGCTGTGCTGGTCACTGTACCCCCTAATAATGTTTTCCCGGTCCCCCGTACCCCCATAGGTGCTGCTGGTCCTGAACCCACATTTGCCCTGATCCTGTATCCACAACCCCACTGCAGCTGGTCACTGTCCCCCATTTAATAATAAATTTTTGGTTTATGTCCCCATTTAATTTCTTGCGCAATTCCGCTGGAAACCCCCAAATTTTGGAAGTACCCCCAAAAAGGTTCATGTCCCAAAAATTTTGGGGAGGGCCCAAGCTCCCCCCGGTCACTGCCCCCTTTTAAAACCTGCGGTAGTACCACATAATACTGCTGCTGGTCACTGTATCCCCATAAAAACTGCAAGGGTGGTCACTGTACCAAATAAAAACCCGCTGGTCCTGTTTTCCCCAAAGCCCCGCTGCTGGGGCAAAAAACCCCCCTTAAAACCGGGTGGGGCCCTTTTTCCCCCCATAAAAAATCTGCTGGTCCTGTACCCCATAATGCTTTCTGGTCATAAAAACCCCATAATCTGCCTGGTCCTGTACCCCCCATAAGGGTGTCTTCTGGGACTTCCCCCATAATAACTGCTGCTTTGGGCCCCCAAAACCCACATAATGCTGCTGGGTTTACTGACCCCGCTTTACTACTCGGTCACTGTACCCCAAATAAATGCTGCTGGTCCTGTATCCCCCTGCGGGGTGGTCCCTTCCCAAATAATCTTTCTGCTGGTCCTGTGTTAAAATAATGCTGCTGCTGGTCCTGTACCCCCCATAATGCTGCTGCTGGTCCCGTATCCACATAACCTGCAGCTGGTCACTGTGCCCCAAACAAATCTGCTGGTCCTGTACCCCCATAATACTGCTGTAAGGGCACTGACCCCCATAATAACTGCTTTTCTAAAATTTCTGTTTTCCCACATAATAGCCTGGTCACTAACCCACATAAATTTCTGGTCACTGTACCCCCCAAAACCACTTTCTGGTCCTTAACCCCAAATTTCCTGCTGGTCCTTTTACCCAAATAAAGCCCGCTGTTTCCCGTACCCCCATAATACCCGCTGGTCCCTGTACCCACATAATACTGGCCCCGCTGGTTTTTACTGTACCCAAAACTGCTGCTGGTCCTTTTTTACATAAACTGCTGCTGGTCACTAACCCACATAATCCCGCTGCTGGTCCTGTACCCCATGAATTTCTGCTGGTCCTGTACCCAAATAGTGCTGCGGGCACTGTTCCCAAAAACCTGCTGGTTCACCCCATAATAATGCTGGTCCCGTAAATAATCTGCTGGGTCCTGCCCACACAATGCCGCTGGTCCTGTACCCCCAAAAATACTGCCGTGGCCCGTACCCCCAAATATTGCTGGGACTGGCCCCCTTCCCACATAATCTGCCCGCTGGTCACCCCGGGAAAAAATACCTGCCCGGTCACTGTACCCACATAATCCCGCCGCTGGTTTCCCGCCCCCTAATGCTGCTGGTCCTGTTACCCACATAATGCTGCTGCTGGTTTACTGTACCCCCCAATTTTGCTGGTCCGTCCCCATTTTCTGCTGCTGGGGCCCGTAACCCCCACTTAATGCTTTTTGGTCCGGCCCCCAGTACTCCGCTGGTCCCCTGTCCCTAATACTCTGCTGGTCACTGTGCCCCCAAATAAAACCCCGGGGCACTGTCCCCATTCTGCTGCTGGTCCTTTAACCCCATTCCCACTGCTGGTTAACAAATGCCCCCTAATACTACCCGCTGGTCCACTGTACCCAAGTAGCGTGTCAGGGTTTTTTAAATCCCAACCCAAAGGCCCAAAAAATTTTCCAATTTATCTTTTTTTAACCCCTCCACTTTTTAAATATGGTTTGTTTTCCATTTTAATTTATAAATATTCTTGAAGAAAAAAGTTACGGATCTTTTTTATTTTTTTTTCGTTTCTCATATCGGGACCATTTTTTTATAATTTTGAGCTTTTTTTTTTTTTTTTTCCGGTTTTCAGAAAATTTCAATTCCCTTTTACTTCCCTTTTTAAGATTAAATGGTTTTGTTTCATTCTGGGAAATTTTATTCTTTTGTAAATTCCCTATAATTTTAATAATTCCGCTTATCTTTTTTAACCCCAAAAATCGGGAAAGATTTTTTCGATTAAATTTCCATTTCGTTTTAAATTATTCGTTTGAAAAGCGTTAATTCTCGCCACATTTTAAACCCCGTCCTCTAAGCCAGGGGTTTTTTTTTTCCCCAGTAAAAATTTTAAAACAAAATGGCTGAATTTAGAAGGGGTTGGGGAAACCGGAAGGACGGACCCGGGTCCTGGAGGGGGAAACTCAGTCTCCCCCCTGAAGAAGGAAATGTTAATGGGGTTTTTAACTGTTAAAGGGTTTGGTTAAGGGAAGGTTCCTTTAAAGGGGACCCAAAAGTTTCCTGGAGGGGAGTCTTTCCCCTTTTGGGTTCCCCCGGTTTCCACCCCGGGGCCCCCAAAAAATTTGGTCCCTTTTTTAACCCAGTCTGTCAGTTTTAAAAACTGTTTGTTTCAAAACCTTTTGGGGAAATTTTTTTGAGGAACCACGAGGAAAATCCTTTTTGGCTTGGGCTGGCTCAAATTTTTTCGATGTTTCAAAGGGTGAATTCCTTTCCCCCGGGCTTTTTATGGTGTTGAGCACAGCTCCTGGGATTTGATATTATTTTTTTTTGGTTTCTTTTTTTTTACAATTTTCCGTTTTTTTTAAAATTTTGCTGTGTTTGTCAGCTCCTGGGCCCGTGGGCCTTATTCCCCCGGCCTTGTCTCTAAAATACCATAAGCAACAAACTTGTCTTACCAACATACCTGTCCGTATATAATATACGTAGCTTTGCTTAAGTCCAAAAACAGTGGTCCTAAATAATTACCATAACCCATGGATGAGAGACCGTGAGTCTGTTGTTGGTAAACAGAGCAAAAATCTCGTAGTCTTTTCGTTCAGTAAAAGTCGCATCAACTTTAAATTAGAAGTTCTCTTGTGTTTTTTACCAACAGAGACGGAGATCAGTGGCTCTGGTAACGAGGAAATGGTTGTGTGGCTTTGGTACTAACATACAAAAACAGCTCTGCGGCGTTGGCAATAACGAACAAAAATAAGTCTGCGGCGGTAATAACGTACAAAAATAGCTCGCCGACGTTGGCAATAACGTACAAAAATAGTCCTTTGGAGTTGGCAAATAGAAAATTTCCGTCGTTACTAATAACGAGGTCTGCACACAACCCATGCACATACTCGCTAACAAATTGAACAAAAATACAAATATTTGTATACACAAATGCTCCTATTAGTTAACGGGAAAACATTGCCGACCAAAACAGACGTGAACAAATACATTTAATTAAATACAAATCCATTGCAGCTGATAACAGTGAACGGGAGCATCCCCAGCGATCTATGTACATACATATGTACCTACGTACATAAAAACAAGCTCATTTGCTCTCATAAAACTATGCCTAAATGGAATCGGATATAACGATTGATGCTTGTCAAAAAAAAAAAAGATAGGTCCATTGGCCCTTGCTTGGTAAGTGCTACTCAAATTCGGATTTTTTCACTTTTGTATGTGTTTAAAACACCCTCAAATCTATATTCAATAAAAGTGGCAATTTGTTCCATTCATCCACAGCTCTATTTTTTTCCAGGAACCTGGAATGTCTTTACCAACAGAACGTAAAAAATCTGCTAAACCAAAGCACTTTATTAGAAAACCCTGATCTATTGAGAATTATGCTAATCTAATAGGGAAGAGATTAGTAGCATATTCAGGGTAGGAGTGTATCAGGTCAGTGATTTGTTGCAGGCCACCAAGTTGGCTGATATACTTAAAGTATTGAATCTGCCAGGTTTCTGAACTCTTGTGCTAAAAACCGCATTCATGAACGCCAGCGCTGGGATTTAGGCCTTCTGGTGTGATGGTTGTGATCTACATGCATGAAACTGCACGATGTAAGGAACAACGCCTCAGAAAACGCAAATACGCGTGTGGCCGGGAGGATATACACGGCGCGTATGTAGCTCCCTGGACCATCTGATGAAGTGGGGAGATGCAAAGAGCATAATCATGCCCATCAGCAGTGAAAACACTGACTTGAGACAGCAATGATCTCGGTTTTCAACATTATAGTTCGGGTAACCCATGGTTTCAACATTTCAAGCTGGTGGCCAACCTGGTGCCGGCTCAGTAGGACATAGTCAGGCGTCTTGACCTGACGAGCCAGACATCTCTTCTTGTGTATGTGCTGATAGTATCTCATCCTGTGATGGATTGATAATCTGTCTGAACGAATCTGGACTTCTTACTAGTTTCTGCAACACTGCAAGCTCTTGATGTGTTGATTGCAACACGAAAGGCCTATAGCAATCTTTCAACTCCCCCTGTAGTTATTTGCCATCTTTACCGCGCACACACGCACTTCCTCTCTCCCCAGGTAGATCTGTTTGTGACTTGATAAAGCTCACTGTGTGGCCGAAATGCTGTCAATGAAAGATCGCGTTGTGCTGCATTTGTCTCTTTCCATAAACCGTGAGCATCTCTCAGCTATTTTGCATGACTGGCTACCTACAGTCACTCCAAACACCCAGAACTGACCACGTGGAGGCTGCTTCGTAAAAACGTTCATTCCTAAGCGATACGTCTCAAGTAAAGTCTGTTCCTCGGCATTACGGATCTTTATGGCCACTGGTCCGCTTGTTACCCCAGTTGCCTCCAGATTGACTCGGTGATTGCCTCAAAGTTCAGTGTTCTTTAACCTCGCATTCAAGTGCTTCACTCTTGAAATTTCTGCCCTGGAAAATTCGCTGGCAAATTCCACTTTAACCTGTTAGGAATGCAGCCGGTCACAGATGCACAGTCAGAGGCGTCCAGGCGACTGAGCAGCAGATTGTGCCTGCCATTGTTGCTTCCATCTTTGCAACTATTTTCATACTGTATTTTTTTTTTGTTGTTCTTGTTGCTGAATTTGAGAAAATTACAATTTCGTTGAGGTGTCATATGTAAAGCCGATATAATGGGCAAGGTATTTTACCCCTTAGAGATTGAAGTTATGATCTGCGCCACAGCGAGAAAACACACGCCTCTTGCTCTCTGTATTGAGATTTACAACTCTTCGTGTACAATCCCCCCCCCCCTGCACTCACGCCTACCGAGATACGCACAAATTTCTCGTTTGTATACCTGGATACTTACGCACCTCTTTGTACATAAAATCTAGTTTACACACTAGGAGATACACGCGAGTGCACGTTCGTATTTACACTATGTTCACATGTGTATATACACTGCGGGATATTGTTATGGTTGCACGGAGGATTGGCGTTGTCCTTACACCGTGCTGCGAGTGTTGACAACCCACCATTATACACAACATTCCTTTAGTCACCGGAGTTTCCCAGGCCAGCAACAAGGCAATTAGCCAGTCTGGTCCGATAATCGGATTATATCTGGCAGGTGGAAAATGTAGGCTGAGGTCGTTATTCAGAAAGAACATATTTCAACATTCCTCTCGTTATTTCGTGATGAAATGTAGATCAGAGCAAATGGAGGACAGTAGTGAAGCAGTCTCCAATACCCACGTCATTTCTGTATTCGACTGAAGAAGCTTCTCTGTTTTTTTTTTACACATCAGTTTTACAGGCTTTGGACTGAGCTAAGGTAGGATAATTATCCTACCTCAGTGGGTGGTATCCCCTAGGAATGCCACCCACAACAGTCGGCTAACACCCAGGTGCCTACTTACTGCTAGGTGAACAGGGACAACAGGCGTAAGGAAACATGTCCTTGTTTCCACCCGTACCTGGGTTCGAACCACGGACACTCAGTGTGGATATCTTCGTTGCCGAAATGTTGAAGATACTCAGCGGTTGTATAAGTGCCTTACTCACCTTTGGCTTGCAATCGAAGGCCCCTGGGATCGATCCCCAGCTATTACACGGATACTGTTATACAATACCGATGACAAATAAGGCTTATGTGCAACACCTGGATACATTCTGTTTGCCAAGCAAATATTGCACAAGTCTTAATCCCCGGCGAGATCAGACGTGTTGCTCTGTGAGCGCACACACCAGTTGGCTAAATAAGCTAGTTTACCTTTTTTTAAGTCATGACTTGGAAAAGGCTTTAAATGGAACGAAACATCAGCCAAACGAAGGTTTTATTCTTCATGCTTGTTTGTTCCAGAGACCAAACGTACGAGAATGTTTCCTAATACCCGCTGCCAATGTTTTGCTTATGCAAGGTTTCATCCAGTGGGTTAAACCTTGTCTTAAAAAGCTCTTTGTTATAAGTGTTTTCCTACATCCCATCCTTCTCGTCAACTTCGGTAAATTACTGTGGATAAGTACCTCAGGTAACTGTGACACACTTTACGTGTGTGTGTCACAGTTACTTGACACACACACACTTTACGTGTGTGTGTTACTTGACACACACAATTTATGTGTGTGTATCACGCTTCAAAGGTTTGTACCGTCTTTATTATGGTTAATGGCGTTATCGTAAGTTAAATCTGATTAAATTTTATTTATGGGCGACAAAGTTACGTAGCCTACACAAAGTAAACGGACCGGTGCTTCCAAAGGGCAGGTTGCTTTCTACCACCATTTGTCGCCTTTGTAGATTTTAATTAATGCTGGTTATTTGAAGCTTTGTGTAAGAGTATTTGTGTTGTGTTTGCTCCTTGATTTTCTTGTTTGTTGATTTTATTCCACACAAACAGTATAAAGGAGAATAAAATTGAAAATACCTTGGCTGGAACGATTCACAAATACCGTCGCTACAACATTTCGGCTAGTCAGTGGTTAGTCAAGTCAAAACATTGCGAGAAAATGCTGAAAATAGTAGAAAATACGGATAAGTTGAGGAGTAAGACACATGTGCAACAGTTGGGTATCTGTATTGTTGAAACGTTTCTCCCACGCGATAGGATTCATCAGTCAAATACAGAGGAAAATGTAGGCAGCAGTAGTAGTGGCGAGGTAAACATGTAATCAGTCCACCAACCTTGGAGTATAGTATGAGGTGGTCAGTCCCTCAGCCAGAAGAAAGGTTCAGGATCTGAACTAGAGCGGTTGTTAAAACCACGGAGGAAAATCTGGAGGGTAAAACTTCTTATACAAGATGTAGGTCTGCGGCTTCAACTAAACAGATATCTACAATTCATTGTAATGATACGATAAATATGCAAGAACTATACATGTGAGCACATGCGGAAAGTTGCACTGTCGACCCGACCAATGATGTTTATGAGAGAAACTCAGATGAAGCAGAAGCAGAGTATATATATGTTGTACGAAGCCAGGGATGCCAGGAGCCTCTTTTACGAGATTTGCAATATAAAATCTTTTAAAACCCAAATAGGTAAGTCCAGTTAATCTGGGGTCAATCCCATTCACCACAGGAATGGAAGCCATGCTAGGTAAGACAACACTCGTACATTTTCCATGACGAGATTCATTATTGAAAATCTTTTGATCCTTACTGCATTTCAACAAACAAACATTTCGTGGATGACGTTGGAAAAATCTCTTACCTCTCCACTACCCCCCCCCCTTACTCTGGAGATATCATATAAGAAGAACCTCTCCTACGATCACTTTGCTGTAACACAACCCAGGAATCTTCCAGTGCTCGCCCACATACTTGCTCATAAACCAAGCGGCAATTACACCGTGATCCCTGGCTTCATCTCTGATGGCATCCTCTTCCATTCACAAGAGATTCCTGCAGTACCCAAGTCCTCTGCCAGAATTTATGGTAGCGGGAATGGAAGCCAGTTATAAGAATGGAAATATTGTATGTCACCATTTTATTGATGTGTGTGAGGGATTCTTCATTCAAAAATAGATCAGTAGTAGAGTATTTCTTTATTGATTTGCAGCTCCGGCCTTGTCATTAGGAATGCCACAAAGGTACTGCAAGTAACAAAAGACTTCGAAATGCACCACATACTAGTTAGTGGATTTCTTTTGTTTGTATGACATGTATACTACATAACCTGCTTACTTCAGAAAAAAATGAATTTATTATTATTATTATTATTGTTATTATTATTATTAGTATTATTATTATTAATATTATTATTATTATTATTAATATTAATATTATTATTATTATTATTATTATTATTAATATTATTATTATTATTATTAATATTATTATTATTATTATTATTATTAATATTAATATTATTATTATTATTGTTATTTTATTATTATTATTATTATTATTATTATTATTATTATTATTATTATTATTATTATTTTATTAATATTTTATAAGCGTACACAAATGTGTATCCACAGTATGGGATCCCTGTTAATCTCTGAAGAAAATACCCATCTATAGAATGTTTACCCTGGGTTGGATGGCAACCTGATCCACAAGAATGGCGGAGGCCGCAGTACCTGCAGTGATTCCTGAACGAGCGACCAGGTACTGTAACTTACGGGCGGATCCGCAGAGTTACAGAGGGATGGGGGAGAGTTTGCAGTACTCATCATAGGTCTGCATGGCATGCGTTGCCACGAATTAATTTCAGTTGCAAAGTTATGCATCCTCTGCAGTCATTGTGTACGCAGCATGAAATTGCCAGAATAAAAGTCATAATACCCTGGCCGGAGCAATTTATATTAAAATACAATACGGAAAGCTGTTAGTTATTTTAACTTGGTATGACTGTGTGTTAAGTGTTCGCCACTTTTATTGTTTGTTAATTTTATTCTTGCTTTTGTTGTGTGTTGCATATAAAAGTATTATGGCTGTGAGCTCTGAGTAACCTACGATTGCAAATAGCACCTTAAACATCACAATTGTTACCACAATTCAGAGAGCAACCTTCATGTAATGTTTCGCTCCCTTCTGGGCCTTTATAAAGTTGCGAATTAATAGTGGTTCAGAACGAACCAAAAAGCCATTTAAAGTTATCCCTTTCGAACTGTGGGTTAGTTACGACATGAGAAAGTTTAGTCTCTTATCCGAAACCCCGAGTAAACAATTACTCCACGAATATTTATGAACGTAAACATTTTATGAAAAAGATTTGTTTACGAAAAAGGTTGCGTGTCTTATATCTTTGAAATTCTCAAAAATTACCTTTTAAATTACCGCTACAGTGGTGATTTGGGGGAGTTTAAGCCATTTTTGTAATACTGTTTGAAGGGACTTGAGCTAGAGTTCGTTGGTGAGAGATTCATCTGTAAAAACTTGCATTTGTGGTCACAATGGTGGCCTATATTAACCTCCCTATGGTGTATAGAAATATACTTAGTTAATTACTGGCCAGCTGGCCCAGTAGTTAACGCACTGGCCTGGTGTTTTAGGACTTAACATGGGTTCAAACCAGAGCCGTTCCGTGGTTTGTTTTCAGTTGTGTTATTACGATTTCATGAGTTATAATACTGTTTGGTATTTTAAGCGTCTGTTGTTTCAAGGTGTGAGTTATAATTTTGGAGTTTCAAGATGCGCGTTGCAGGACGGACTTTTATCGGGACAACGTTTCGCTCTGTATTGAGCTTTATTAAGTTTCTAATTGACAAAGCTCTACACAGAGCGAAACGTTGTATGTATGTTTTTTACTCTGTCGGAAAATTGCAGTTTGAATTGTGTGTGTGTCTTTCAGAGAGAGAGAGAGAGAGAGAGAAAAAAAAAAAGAGTGGCTCTAAGATCTTATAAGATCTTACAGCCACTCTAGAAAATATTAATCCAGATACAGATTCTACTCACTGATCAATTCTTCTGTGGGAATAAAAAAAAATACCATTAAGAAATCATCAGAATAAATGAGAGCAAGACAAAAGGGGTAAAGATAGTGTGATAGATAGGGACAGGGAAGCCGTTTTTCCGCTTACGAAGGACTTACTACGCAACGGTAGACTGCTTATAGCGCGTGGTTACTGTATACCGTGTACAAAAGTTGGGCTCCAGCTCCAGGAAACTTCCTAGATACATTGAAAATTGACGTACTTTTCAATCACTTAGTGATCAATATTTATCCTATTTGCTACTTGTCTCTGTGCAGACGTTTCGGTCCCATTTGGACCATTAACTAGTCCCTTCCCTTCTTGCTTCTACTTGACTAGTTAATGGTAAGATTCGTTAAAATTATAACTTTATTTTTTAAAGGGGTGGACTGGTAAGCCAGAGGAAGGTCTTAGTCAGATGACCTAAAGCTTCAGCTGCGGATTTTCAAAAGACCAGCGTCAGGAAACCCTTATCCTGTCTCCTGACGAATCTTACCTAACCTAACCTAGGTAAGGAGTTCAGATCGATCCGAAACGTCGTCATAAGGTTTAATGTGCAGTATATTTGTGTACTAAATGTTTAAACAAAAATGGTATATAGTACCGACAGTTTGATGAAGTGTGTGGGCGTGTGTGGGCGTGTGTGGGCGTGTGTGGGCGTGTGTGGGCGGGTGTGGGCGGGTGTGGGTGGGTGTGTGTGGGTGTGGGCGTGTGTGTGTGGGTGTGGGCGTGTGTGGGTGGGTGTGGGCGTGTGTGGGTGGGTGTGGGCGTGTGTGTGGGCGTGTGTAGGTGGGTGTGGGCGGGTGTGGGCGTGTTGGGTGGGTGGGTGCGGGTAGCAGTCTCAGGTATTCAGGATTTTGTCTGTTTATTACAATTATCATTTATAGTCAAGCCTTTCACTGAGACTTTTTGCAGCGTTTCCAAAGTTAAGCTTATTTTATCACGGTTAAGCTTAGTTTACGCAGTCAAGCTGGATTTGCACAGTTAAGCTTATTTTTCACACTGACAGATTAAAATAACGATGATGTGCTTTGACTTACAAAAAATATTGTATATTTTAGAGAAACGGGTAAAGAGAGAGAGAGAGAGAGAGAGAGAGAGAGAGAGAGAGAGAGAGAGAGAGCACAGGACATAGTGAATGCAATATTTCAGTATCATGCGTGCAACCAAAGGATCTGCCTGCATTTGCATGCGTGAATGTTAAGTGATATGTATGAGTGGAGTGCATACTTAAACAGGCAGCAGTTTAACAGCGAAATATAATGCAATAAGTGTTAACGAGCCCTCGGAGGGAGTGTAACTGGTGACGTCCAGTAGCTGGTGACGTCCAGTAACTGGTGACGTCCAGTAACTTGTGACGTCCAGTAACTTGTGACGTCCAGTAACTGGTGACGTCCAGTAACTGGTGACGTCCAGTATTAGCCACTGTTGGTGCTGAGGGCTGCGCATTGTACATCATAGGCTCTGAGAGCTGTGTATTATTTTTTCCCGGCCTACAACACATGCATATAAGCACAAATCCCCCAGTACTAGAAAAGGAAAAAAATCCATTATCAAAACCAGTCCGCATTCTTTAGAGAGAGAGAGCGAGAGAGAGAGAGAGAGAGAGAGAGAGAGAGAGAGAGAGAGAGAGAGAGAGAGAGAGAGAGAGAGAAACAAGAGCGAGGGAGCAAACCAGCAAGCCAACTGGCTTGCTCAGATCCAAGCAAGATCCCAGAGGCTTAAAAAAGCCCAATCATTCCTCCTGTGAATAAAACCAGTAGACCATTGGCCAAAGATTACAGTACTTACACCTGCATCACACGCTATAAAAATCTTCGAAAAAGTGGTGAGACGCACATCATTGTAAACTTTATGGAAAAACTCGACATGCACAAGCAAAATTAACACGAATATCAAGCTGGAAAGTCATGTTTGTAACACCCAAGAAACTTTTATAACCATTGAAATGCTTTAGGAAAAAATGAAACAGATGTGGTCTACAAAGGTCCTTGCAAAAGCATTTAGTAAATGGAATCACTGAGCAATAGCTCTGAAAATAGTCACCAGATATTCACTGAATATTCAGTTTTCAAGAAACTGGAACAGTGTGGTAGCAATGTAAAAATCTAGCCTTTAGAATGTATAGTGTTCATTGTTCCTCATAACCCGCGAAGATTAAAAAAAAAATAGCCAATGCTTAGTATCGTCCTGTATAAGCATAAAAACTCGCCTCGGTAGAACACTGAAAATTTGCAAACAGATACCAACAGTGACAATAAAAAAAAATAGTGTGGGAGTTTCAGAAAAGAGGATCTTAAGGTGCTCAGTCAACCAGGCTGTGATGGATGTGTGAGCTAGCGGGGCCGCCAACAGTAACAACCACGTTGAACAGGCAGTCAATGGAAAAGCCTGTCCCAGGCTGGCTGCCAGAATAGAAAAAACTCGAAATCGGTCACAGGTGTATTCTATAGTCATCACACAGAAATAATCCGTACATTTGGCTAATCAGTCGATTTTATTATTTTGAGTTTTAATATGTTTAGCAACTTCACTAAAAGAACTAATAACACTGATGAAACAACTAATAAGTCACACTTTTTAACTATATTATATACACCAAAAAGATTACAAATCATATAATTGAAAATTAATAACTAAAAGTACACTTAAAAGCAAAATCTGACGTCACGTGTAATAAAAGTAAATTAACTACAGATATTTTTTGCCTCCATAAATAACAAGTTTGAAACCTAGATTTACAAAATCAAAAAAAGCGACGATAAATTATGTAAATTTTTTACAGTGAACTATGCACATCAAATCAAAACGATAATCAAATATTGTATGCCAACACGCGCTATATTTTAAGATTGTTCAATAGTTTACTGCAGTAATTCATGTTATTATGATATATCATTGAAGCGAAATTAAAGCTCATCTAATACATATACTTACTATCAGCAAGAGAACCTTTGATTTAATATAACAATAGTTGTTCACAACATATGTCTTGATATATTCAACAACGTTCCAATCACAAGATAAAAACGTCTCAATCAGTTCTGAAATCATGTTTACTACAACGCACAGATCCCGACTGCCAATATAACAAAGACTAAACCGCTGATCACTATAATTTAACGCTCTAATCATGATAGTAAATTGTCAAATACAATTAATCAACAAATTATGTAAATACAAACTGGTCTGCTCAAACGCTTGATCGGTCCCCGAACCAAGAAACCACAAACAATAGAGATATCAGGTCAAGAGGAATCTGATGGTACCATGCAGACAGTGGAAAGTCCCAGCAACCTCCCCAGTCCACTTTCCATTACGTTCATCCTTCACAGACAGGAAGAAGACGCCATCCTGCTCACCGTGAAAAAATAAAAGCTGAAAATGAAGGTTAGAGTTGTCAACTGAGCGTGACATCATCAGGGTTTAACAGAGAGAGCTCACCACCGTCAATGAACGATTACAAGCCATCACCAACAACACCAGAAACTGGAAACGAACACTGTTTGAAAACAATTGGCGCACTACCTTATTTGCATCGCATTGGTCTCGAGCTGAGGTTCCGTAACCAGGAACCAAAACACTGCCAGTCGCAACACATCTGTCATGGGACCCCATTGGAGAAACATTCTTCTTCTTCCTCATCCAAATTGCACGTTCATTGGTTGACAACACCTGACCTCTGGTTGCACAATCTTTATTTTCAATATTAGTATACTCTAATGTCCTAATAATGAACAGACTGTCTCCAATGCTTTATTAAAGAACAGTATTGAACAGACACGCATTTAGAGGTTGATAGATAGTATATGAGAGAGAGATATATATACATACGCCACATATAATATATAATGTATATGTTATATATATATATACACATATATAAGAATATGTTTATCCAACACACAATGTTCTGTGATTTTTTCAGACCACCTAGCAATGCTAAAGACATGCTGGACTGGCGGCCTCAATTCTCTGCACTTATGGGCTTAATTTATTAGCGCAGAAAAATGCTTTGTATTTAATGTCCTTATCTCTGCAACACTCTGAGTTATTCCTACTTGTTCAGGTATAATGGGGTTTATTTCCACCAGCTGAAACTAGTCTGACACCACTAATCTGCTGGCATGCACCGAGTCACTCATCACCACCCTCCACATGCTGATGCTCACACACCAGCATTCTCCCATCTACCAAACTCAGTCCCCACTAATTTGAACGATGACAGGGCTCCAGGTCTCCTCTTCCTCATCTATGACTGCTTGACAGAGTAGAGAACAGAGAAAGACTGCCCTCATCTTCCTCGCCTGACCGATCCCCAGTGATGACCTGTCCCACTATATTCAACACAGATGATGGGGCAGCACTTCACATGGCACAACAACATTGTCAAAGCACCAATGATCGATCCACTTCCAGATGGCGTTATGCCACAAGATACAGAGCACCTTCTTCCAGAATGATCACCACCCTAAAGTGGAGAGGAGAGATCGTTTATTTTGCATAATCTCTGAGGAGAACGATCAAATATATAATAAGACAACTGAGATAAATAAGATCATGAAAATGTCATCACAGATATTCAATCTCTGGTTCTCAATTTAAATGTTTCATAACAATAATGCACTTTCAAGATTTGATATATACTCAATATTACAAACAGAGAACCCTAATCAACAAATAGTTTGTCACAAAACCAGACCCATGTCAAACCCTGTGTAAAAAAAAATATATAGTGTCGAGGTATGTAGGTTTGTGCATATGTAGGTTTGTGCATATGTAGGCTTGTGCAAGGTGCTCTGTGTGCATGTAGGCTTAGTATAGGTCAGCAGGCCAAAGGTAGTCAGGCATGCACTCACAGGAGAACATACGCAGGCTCACAGACAGGCCAAATGCATGAGGTCTGTGGTGGTTTGCTCGTATGTAGGCTTGTGCTTATGTAGGCTTGGGTGAGGGTTTCAGTGCATGTTGTTTAGGCAACAACAAAATGTTCAGTTACCACCATTGTACTAGGTTTGAGTTCAGCCTGGTCTGCTCTTCACTCAGCCACAGCAAAGGTCTTCTCTCCTGCCCATGAGCTTTATCAAACCTCGTCTTAAAACGTATGGTTCCTGCCCCAATTACGTCATTTTCATGTTGTTCACTCGCCTACAACTTTATGACTGAAGAAATACTTCCGCATTATCTCTGATTCCATTTGCCTTCAACTTCCAATTTGGTGTGGCCTCTTTTCTTGTTTGGGGGTCCTCCATGGAACATCCTGTCTTTGGTCTATTCTATTCATATCCAGTAATGCAGGTTTAAAGCTGTCACACCTTCTCATATTCTATTCAGGCTGTCAGCCTATTTCACCTCTTCATAGAACATTCTCAGAGTCCCAACTAACCAATGCAACCTTGTACTTCTGACTTCTCAGTCTCCCACGTGCTTATCAAGTGCGGGTTCCAAACAGGCAAAGCGCATACCCGCCCACACACATGAGATGTTGTCCGGTCCCATTGCCTTTGAGGTATCGATGTCCCTTAGCAGTTTCTTCACCTCCTCCTCATCTGTATGTATGTCGTCCAACACTTGTTGGTGTATTCCTTGCTGGTGTCCCCATCTGGTCTGTCCCCCCAGAGTCCTTCCTGTCTCTACTGTAAATACTTCCTTAAATCTCGTGTTGAGCTCCTCACATACCTCTTGATCGTTTCTTGTGAGTTCTCCACCTTCTTTCCTCAGCCTTATCACCTGGTCCTTGACTGTTGTCTTCCTCCTAATGTGGCTATACAGCAGTTTCGGGTCAGATTTGACTTTCGATGCTATGTCGTTTTCATACTGTCGCTGGGCCTCCCTCCTTATCTGCGCATACTCGTTTCTGGCTCTTCTACTAATCTCCTTGTTTTCCTGGGTCCTATGCCTCCTGTACCTTTTCCATTCTCTGTTGCACTTAGTTTTTGCCTCCCTACACCTTCGGGTAAACCAAGGACTCGTTTTGGTCTTCCTATTATTTCTGTTTCCCTTGGGAACAAAACTTTCCTCTGCCTCCTTGCACTTTGTTGCCACATATTCCATCATCTCGTTTACTGATTTTCCTACCATTTCTCTGTCCCACTGAACCTCCTGCAGGAAGTTTCTCATACCTGTGTAGTCCCCCCTTTTATAGTTTGGCCTGTCCCCTTCAGTTCCTGTTACCTTCTCCACTTGTAACTCTACTATATAGTCAAAACTCAGAACCACATGATCGCTAGCTCCAAGGGGCCTCTCGTAAGTGATGTCCTCAATGTCTGAACTGCTCAGGGTGAACACAAGATCCAGTCTTGCTGGCTCATCCTCCCCTCTCTCTCTGGTTGTGTCCCTGACATGTTGATGCATGAGGTTTTCAAGTACCACATCCATCATCTTGGCTCTCCATGTTTCGGGACCCCCATGTGGCTCCAGGTTTTCCCAGTCGATCTCCCTGTGGTTGAAATCGCCCATTACCAGTAACTTTGCTCTGCTCGAGTGAGCTCTTCTTGCCACCTCAGCCAGTGTGTCCACCATCACCCTGTTGTTTTCTTCGTACTCCTCTCTTGGCCTCCTGCAGTTCTGTGGTGGGTTATACATCACTCCAATGACTACTTTATGTTCTCCGGACTGAATTGTACCTACAATGTAGTCTCTTTCTCCAATCATGTCCATGCCTTCCATTTCCTCAAATCCCCATTGGTGTTTTATGAGCAGTGCAACCCCTCCTCCCCCTCTACTCCTTCTATCTTTCCTCAGGATCTGATATCCTGTTGGGAAGATTGTGTCTGTTATTGTCTCAGCGAGTTTTGTTTCTGTGACTGCTATGATGTCTGGGGATTTTTCACTGATTCTTTCATTCCACTCCTCATGTTTATTCGTTATTCCATCCGCGTTTGTGTACCAAACCTTTAGTTTCTTTTCTATCATTGTGGTCATGCAAGAATATTGGGGTTGGGGGAGCGAGAGCCTTGGTGGGGGCCTATATGGGGCTGTGGTGTAGGTGGGGTTTGTGTTGATGGGGGTGGGGTCAGAATGCCCATAAGGGACAGCTGTTGGGGTGAGGTTTGTGATATGGGGGTTGGTGGCAGAGGGAACAGTGAGTGGGTTGTAGTATAGGTTGCTCAGTTGCGTTGGGAATGTCGCGGGTGGAGTCTTTTGGTGGGAGATTCTGTGGGGTGTGTTTGCCCTTCCTCCTGTGTCTGGGTCCTGCTCATTTTCATTGCTTCTCGTTCCTCCTTGCGTCTCTGTACCCTCTCTTTCAGTGTAGTCCTTTCTTCTTGTGTTCTGTCGCGGTCGAGGTATACTCTCTGGTACCCCTCTTTGTCCCTCAGTCTTGCTTTCTCTTGCAGAATCCTGGTTCGAACTGATTCTTCCTTGAAAGTTACTCTGACAGGCCGTATCCTTCCACTCGCAAACCACCCAATTCTCTGAAAATTTGTCACCTGGGTCATATTGCCCTCCCCTATTGTTTTCATGATGCCTTCAATCATTTTTTTCTCCTCCTGTTTTATTTCTTCAAAGTTGGCCCCCTTGGCTTCTTGGAGCCCGTACACAAAAACTGACCTCGCCCTTTCCTCCTCCCACTGAGTCTCCATCTGCTTCCTCTGAGGCATTTTATTTCCTTCCATTGACATGTTCTTGCCTTCAGTCCCTGTCATATCTGAAACTTCTATTCTCAGTGAACTGTCTTTCCTGACCAGCTGTCCCTTGCTACTGCAGTTGGCTGTTAGAATCTCTGCATATAGCAAACCTTCATTGTCTTCGGACCTGTCGTTTGATCTTAGTGTGCTCATCGTCTTTTCCCTGGCCCCACGTGGGTCTGATAGGGCCTTCGTGTACGGCATGTCTCCCGGACCTTGTTGCTTACCATCCCCTTGTCTGCGCCTGACTTTGAATTTCCTGATGTCACATCTGAATTGTCATTTGTCTCTCTAATCTGTTTCAGGCTTTGCAGTTTCTCTTCTAAGCACTGTATCCTAGCTTCTGCTGCTAAGACCTGTACTTCCCACTTCCTGCACTCTTCAGCTATCCGCTCCTCCATTTTCTTACCAAGCTCTACTATCTTCCTTCCCCACTCTTCCTCCCTTTTTTGGAGCTCTAACTCCCAGTCTTTCCTCCCTGGTTCGTCTACCAGATCTCTGGTTTTCCGTCCTCTAAGGCCACCCATTTTTTTTTTTTTTTTTCTTTTTATTTTTTTTTTTTTCTTTTACCACAGACAGAAGGCTAGAGGAGGGAGAGGGTGTGGGGGGGTGAGAGAAAGGGTAGAAAGAGGGAGAGAGAGGAGAGAGAAAGGGTAGAAAGAGGGAGAGAGAGGAGAGAGAAAGGGTAGAAAGAGGGAGAGAGAGGAGAGAGTATGGGGGTGAGGGATAAGACCAAGGGGGAGAGAGAGAAATGTGAGGGGGGAGAGAAAGGGTAGAGAGAGGGAGAAAGAGAGGGAGAGGGAGAGGGAGAGAAAGAGAGAGAGAGGGAGAAAGGAGGGCGAGGGAAAAGGCTATGAGAGAGAGAAATGGAGAGATGGAGAGAGAAGCCTATAGAGAGAGAGGAGGGTGAGAGATTGGGTTATGGGAGTGAGGGAGAGAGAGAGAGGGAGAGAGAGAGAGGGAGAGAGAGAAGAAGAGAGAGAGAGAGAGAGAGAGAGAGAGAGAGAGGAGAGAGGAGAGGGAGAGAGAGAGGGAGAGAGAGATAGAGGGAGAGAGAGAGGGAGAGAGAGAGAGAGAGAGAGAGAGAGAGAGAGAGAGAGAGAGAGGGAGAGAGAGAGGGAGAGAGAGAGGGAGAGAGAGGGAGGGAGAGAGAGGGAGAGAGAGAGAGGGAGAGAGGGAGAGAGAGAGAGGGAGAGAGAGAGAGGTATAAACACTAGTACCTCTGTACTAGCATGTGCAATGTACAGACCTCAGTGGCAACATGCAGACCCTATCAACTTCCTAATGGAAAATATTGACTCCCTTCTGCTACAACACAACTGTCAACATATTATAATTGTTGGTGACCTCAACCAGCACCTTATACAGAGGGACTTTGATGACCTTCTTGCAGTGTTTGACATGAGAAACTTTGTTGATTTCCCTACTCATATCTCTGGCTCCTCCCTTGACCCAGTAGTGAGTGATCTGGCAGAAGGCATAGTCACTTGTCAACCCCTCGGCTACGTTGGATCGTCTGACCACAAGGCTGTTTTTACCACACTTAAGATCCCAACAGAACGAGGTGAGGAGTCCACACGCACAACCTGGCTATGGGAAAGAGGTAATTGGCCAGCCCTTTGCTCTGAGCTCGCCACCACCGACTGGAATGCTCTTCTCCAGGGGGATGTTGACAACCAAGTGAAAGCCTTCACTGGACACATCCTTAATCTGCAACAAGAACACATTCCTCACCGGCAATATGTGACAAAGCCTACAGATCAGCCTTGGTTTGGCTTTCGTTGTAGAGAGGCTGCTACTGCTAAGTACAAAGCATGGCGAAGGTATAAGAGACATCCTACCACCTATAACAGGAACTTGCACATGCAAGCCTGTAGGCATATGGGTGATGTTCAAAAGTGGGCCATTGCTAAATGGGAGTTGGACACTAAAAGAAAGTTAGCATCAGGTAGGGTAGGCTCCAAAACCTGGTGGTCCCTGGTCAAGGACAGACAAGGTTATCTGCCTGATGAACTTATTCCACCTCTAAATCGACAGGATGGGACCACCTCTACTAGTAGTCAAGAGAAGGCGGACCTCTTTGC
>NC_091341.1:10825747-10843247 GCF_038502225.1 Cherax quadricarinatus
CTCACCAGTTGGCTCAGAAAAAAAGAAGCATTCACGGTCATTCCTTCAATGGCTATCTTGACTCGGTGCCAGAACAGCTACCCTGACAGAAGTGCGCAGACTGAGTTCAAATGACCCAGTAGGTTGCCTGGAGAGCAAGCACTGTGCTTGCCACTTGGGAAGTTACTCAATTGCCATGCAAAAATTATTGGAATTGTTAGTGTAACAATGGATGTGTAATTCTGGTTATGGAGAATGTTGTCTGTGACATTGTTGCAATTGATGGTAATATTGTTGCAGTTGATGGTAATATTGTTGCAGTTGATGGTAATATTGTTGCAATTGATGGTAATATTGTTGCAGTTGATGGTAATATTGTTGCAGTTGATGGTAATATTGTTGCAGTTGATGGTAATATTGTTGCAGTTGATGGTAATATTGTTGCAGTTGATGGTAATATTGTTGCAGTTGATGGTAATATTGTTGCAGTTGATGGTAATATTGTTGCAGTTGATGGTAATATTGTTGCAGTTGATGGTAATATTGTTGCAGTTGATGGTAATATTGTTGCAGTTGATGGTAATATTGTTGCAGTTGATGGTAATATTGTTGCAGTTGATGGTAACATTGTTGCAGTTGATGGTAATATTGTTGCAGTTGATGGTAATATTGTTGCAGTTGATGGTAATATTGTTGCAGTTGATGGTAATATTGTTGCAGTTGATGGTAATATTGTTGCAGTTGATGGTAATATTGTTGCAGTTGATGGTAATATTGTTGCAGTTGATGGTAATATTGTTGCAGTTGATGGTAATATTGTTGCAGTTGATGGTAACATTGTTGCAGTTGATGGTAATATTGTTGCAGTTGATGGTAATATTGTTGCAGTTGATGGTAATATTGTTGCAGTTGATGGTAATATTGTTGCAGTTGATGGTAATATTGTTGCAGTTGATGGTAATATTGTTGCAGTTGACGGTAATATTGTTGCAGTTGATGGTAATATTGTTGCAGTTGATGGTAATATTGTTGCAGTTGATGGTAATATTGTTGCAGTTGATGGTAATATTGTTGCAGTTGATGGTAATATTGTTGCAGTTGATGGTAATATTGTTGCAGTTGATGGTAATATTGTTGCAGTTGATGGTAATATTGTTGCAGTTGATTGTAATATTGGTGCAGTTGATGGTAATATTGGTGCAGTTGATGGTAATATTGTTGCAGTTGATGGTAATATTGGTGCAGTTGATGGTAATATTGTTGCAGTTGATGGTAATATTGGTGCAGTTGATGGTAATATTGGTGCAGTTGATGGTAATATTGTTGCAGTTGATGGTAATATTGGTGCAGTTGATGGTAATATTGTTGCAGTTGATGGTAATATTGTTGCAGTTGATGGTAATATTGTTGCAGTTGATGGTAATATTGTTGCAGTTGATGGTAATATTGTTGCAGTTGATGGTAATATTGTTGCAGTTGATGGTAATATTGTTGCAGTTGATGGTAATATTGTTGCAGTTGATGGTAACATTGTTGCAGTTGATGGTAATATTGTTGCAGTTGATGGTAATATTGTTGCAGTTGATGGTAATATTGTTGCAGTTGATGGTAATATTGTTGCAGTTGATGGTAATATTGTTGCAGTTGATGGTAATATTGTTGCAGTTGATGGTAATATTGTTGCAGTTGATGGTAATATTGTTGCAGTTGATGGTAATATTGTTGCAGTTGATGGTAATATTGTTGCAGTTGATGGTAACATTGTTGCAGTTGATGGTAATATTGTTGCAGTTGATGGTAATATTGTTGCAGTTGATGGTAATATTGTTGCAGTTGATGGTAATATCGTTGCAGTTGATGACTTTATTGCATTTTTAGATACACTGTTACATAGTTACTAATATCACTACATTGTGATATTAGTAACGATGATCCTGGCAAAGGGTTCTTGGAGCAAGGAAATGGAGCTACTCTTCGTCTTGGACCAACCCTAATTACCCCCCCCCCCATTTATTTTACAGGTCCTGGATAACCCACAGGGTCATCCCATCTATGTGGTTATATAACCACATCAACAGTATCCACTGCGTAAAAATGTTGATAGAACTACCGACAATATATTACTTAAAAGGTCACAAGTGCAACTAATGTGACATTTTGTGGCAACGTTTCGCTCCCCAGGAACTTTGACAAAGCTTCGACAAAGCTCTTGGAGAGCAAAACGTTGCCAATCTAACATCGCATCAGTTGCACTAGTGTCCTTTTATCTAACAGTATCCACTATGCTGCTACATTCCCGTCAGAAAGTCCCCCATTACCACAGTATGTATCTCTGTATATATATATTTTTTGTGTCCGTAATTTTTCCATTTTTCACAAAACTGCGAGGTGGTGCTGGTGTAATGCGCCATTCTTTAGGAAAAATATGACATTTTGTCACTGTAATGCGCCATTCTTCACCCACTTTGTGATCTATTGTGACTCTAATGACAATTTTTTCAGTGGAATAATAACTCTTATGTCATAGTAATGTTCTGGCCGTTAGGAAAATGATTTTAATTTTCTTCATCTTGTTAAGATATCAGTATTTACCTAGAGTCCTTTAAATTTTTACTAATTATAATATATGGTAGCAGTCGTAATCACGTGATTACAAATATATGGAAATACCATAGCGAAAATAGGTAAAATAACTGAATATTTTCATGAAAGCGCTCAGGTACTTTTCTTATTATCAATGTGGTGATATATATATATATATATATATATATATATATATATATATATATATATATATATATATATATATATATATATATATATATATATATATATGTCGTGCCGAATATGTAAAACTGGTCAATTAGCAAGAACTCATTTAAAATTAAGTCCTTTCTGAAATTTTCTCTTATACGTTTAAAGATATATTTTTTTCATTAATGTTAATGTCAGTGAAATATATTTTTTTCGTTAGGTTCAGAATGATTTTGGCGAAATTATTGCATACACAAATTTTCACTTGTCCTATATGGCAAGATGAGCGTTGCTATTTAAGCCAAGATGGCAAGTTCTGCCTATTCGGCACGACATATATATATATATATATATATATATATATATATATATATATATATATATATATATATATATATATATATATATATATATATATATATATATATATATAAAGAAATCCAGAACCAATTACTGACCATTGTCTCCTCACAGTTGTTAGCAAAATATTAGAGAAAGTTGTCTTCAAGAAGTTTGCCGAGACTTGGAAGATAATGGCATATTGTCACGAGAACAATAGTGCCTCTCTGGCACTCTCAAACACCAGTAATAATATTTATATTTTGCAAGTCTTTTTGTTTATCACGACACTTGTGTGTCGAAGCAGCTGCCTCTGACCTGTCATTCCCACACGATAACTTTATAGAAATAACCTGAAAGAGATAATATGAATTAAAAACTGAAGGGGGATAGCTAGTGTCATCACTACTTCCAGTGATGACACTATTAGTTCTCTATTGCCTCATGAAATCGTAATGACACGATTGCAGACAAACCCACGGGCAGTGTTAGAACCCGCGGGTTCTAATACCGCACGTGGTATGGTTCTCTATTGCTTTCGTACCAACGTCTCGTGTAGTCCAGTTGTTATAGATTGCAATGGTCCATCGCCTTACGATGCCATTTTATTCAGAAAAAAACGTTACAAGGAAGAGAGAGAGAACTTCAGGCTAAACCTATATCTTTGCTCTCGTTACTACACACTCGACTGTAAGCATATTTCACAGTCGTAACATATGATATGAACTTCATTTCCACCCTTCCAAAGGTGTCAACATTGCCAGCGTATCAGCGTCACGTATTGCCATACATAATTATAGACCTGTGTGTGTGTGTACACTTACCTATTTGTGGTTGCAGGGGTCAATTCACAGCTCCTGGTCCCGCCTATTTTCTCGCCTAGTTGTGGTTGCAGGAGTCGAGTTACAGCTCCTGACCCCGCCTCTTCACTGGTCGTTTCTAGGTTACTCTTCCTGCACCATGAGCTGTGTGTGTGTGTGTGTGTGTGTGTGTGTGTATGTGTGTGTGTATGTGTGTGTGTGTATGTGTGTGTGTGTGTGTGTGTGTGTGTGTGTGTGTGTGTGTGTGTGTGTGTGTGTGTGTGTGTGTGTGTAACATCTTGTATATTTAATATGTACTTATAGCAAAAGTAATTTGCGCATCTTATTACACATTAATGTTATTATTACTATTATTATTTATTGTTTATTAATACTTACAAGTGTTAAATGCGTTCTCTGTTAGGTTAAAACTGTGTATTATACAATAATAATACAGGAAATAAGATAATTTACTGTTTCTCATAACTACTGTGAGGCTCAGTCCCTGGGCTCAATTACGTGCCTTTGTAGCCTTTTAACTACCGCCCACAGGAGGGGTATTGGGTGCATAATAACGCTGTTAAACTCTCAACAACTGTAAATAAGAGCCTATACAACAACACTACCGTTGTTAAACGGCTGAAAGATGTAGCTGTATAACTTGTCCCAGTGTACAAAATGGTGTATAATTGATAAGTGTGGAGACGACAGAACCTCAAGAACAACTTTTATTGCAGAAACATTTTTCTCTGCTAAATGGTGTCCCCCAATAAAAGCGTGTCCTGTAACTTATTTGTCTCCCCAACTTCCTGTGTTCGTGGCAGCCTTTGGCTTGCTATGTCTCGGCTACATCTGCCAGGCTATGCAAGAGTACGAGAGTTTGATTGGCTTGTCCGAGGTGTCATTTGAGGTCAGGATGATGACTTGAGGTCAGGGCAATATGCCCGACGGCATAAACAAACAGTTCCAGTTGAACATAATAAGAAAAGAGTAACGCTTATGTTTGGGAGTCGGTCACAGCAAGGAATGTTGGAGGCTCGGTACTCCGTTTTAGTGTCACTGTTCAGTGTGTCTGTTTTTTTTTTTTTTTGTGTGTGTGTGTATGTGAGTGTAGTTATTTCTCGTGCTTTCAGTCTCTCTCGCTCTCTCGCTCACTTTCTCCCTTCTTCTCTCGCTCGCTCTCTCACTTTTGCTTTCTCTCACTCTCTCGCTCTGTCATTTTGACAAAATGGAGGATAATTTAGCTAAATTACCTAGATATATATCCTACGTTAAAATAATTGAATTTTATTCCAACACGGAATTAAAGAGGCGATGTCACGAAAATAATAAATCAATGAGATGAACAAAAACACAGCAATTTATGAAGAAAAAATAATAATTACATTAGAATAATATGAACATTAAGTCGTAACTTAAAATGTAGAAAATAAATAAACATCAACAGCTCGTGAATTATGATTATATTCTGTACAAATCCTTTTGTTTACAGTTTTCGTCAGCATAGAAGAGAGAGAGAGAGAGAGAGAGAGAGAGAGAGAGAGAGAGAGAGAGATTGAAATAGTGGGAGTCAGAAGAAGGATGGGAATTAGGGAATGAATGAAGGGAAGAAAGGGAGGGGAGAAGGAAGAGGGAGATGGGAAAGGGAGAGAGAGAGAGATAAAGAGGGAGAGGGGGAGAGAGAGAGAGAGAGAGAGAGAGAGAACGATCACGCAATAAATTATACACACATCCGATATATGACCCTAGTGGGTTTAGCGGGTTTTTTATAATAATAATAATAATAATAATAATAATAATAATAATAATAATAATAATAATAATAATAATAATAATAATAATAATAATAACACACATCACATAATTCCTCATTATTTCCATTCAATACAAAACTCCAGATTATAAAAATCCAACATAACAACCCTTGCCGAACCTTTTATACCAGATAGACTTTATATAAGCATCATTATCAACTATAATTTTTGTGTTTTAACCTGATTATAGACACCAGTTTAGAAACCAATAAAATACCTTTAACGAGGAAAAAATTTCACCCTTTTAGTCTTTCATCCACATTATAAAAAAAAATATCACGTTTCGTTAAATCTAATTTTTTCCTCCAAGGTTACCTTATTTTTTGTACTGTTTAGTTTCTTTTTGTTCCAAAGTTACCTTATTTTTTGTACTGTTTAGTTTCTTTTTGTCCCAAAGTTACCTTATTTTTTGTACTGTTTAGTTTCTTTTTGCTCCAAAGTTATCTTATTTTTTGTACTGTTTAGTTTCTTTTTGTTCCAAAGTTACCTTATTTTTTGTACTGTTTAGTTTCTTATTCCTTCCAAAGTTACCTTATTTTTTGTACTGTTTAGTTTCTTATTCCTTCCAAAGTTACCTTATTTTTTGTACTGTTTAGTTTATTATTCCTTCCAAAGTTACCTTATTTTTTGTACTGTTTAGTTTCTTATTCCTTCCAAAGTTACCTTATTTTTTGTACTGTTTAGTTTCTTATTCCTTCCAAAGTTACCTTATTTTTTGTACTGTTTAGTTTCTTATTCCTTCCAAAGTTACCTTATTTTTTGTACTGTTTAGTTTCTTATTCCTTCCAAAGTTACCTTATTTTTTGTACTGTTTAGTTTCTTATTCCTTCCAAAGTTACCTTATTTTTTGTACTGTTTAGTTTCTTATTCTTTCCAAAGTTACCTTATATTTTGTACTGTTTGGTTTCTTATTCCTTCCAAAGTTACCTTATTTTTTGTACTGTTTAGTTTCTTATTCCTTCCAAAGTTACCTTATTTTTTGTACCGTTTAGTTTCTTATTCCTTCCAAAGTTACCTTATTTTTTGTACTGTTTAGTTTCTTATTCCTTCCAAAGTTACCTTATTTTTTGTACTATTTAGTTTCTTATTCCTTCCAAAGTTACCTTATTTTTTGTACTGTTTAGTTTCTTATTCCTTCCAAAGTTACCTTATTTTTTGTACCGTTTAGTTTCTTATTCCTTCCAAAGTTACCTTATTTTTTGTACTGTTTAGTTTCTTATTCCTTCCAAAGTTACCTTATTTTTTGTACTGTTTAGTTTCTTATTCCTTCCAAAGTTACCTTATTTTTTGTACCGTTTAGTTTCTTATTCCTTCCAAAGTTACCTTATTTTTTGTACTGTTTAGTTTCTTATTCCTTCCAAAGTTACCTTAATTTTTGTACTGTTTAGTTTCTTATTCCTTCCAAAGTTACCTTATTTTTTGTACTGTTTAGTTTCTTATTCCTTCCAAAGTTACCTTATTTTTTGTTCTGTTTAGTTTATTTTATCGTTCAAGGTTACCTTATTTTTTCTACTGCTTAGTTTCTTTTTGTTCCAAAGTTACCTTATTTTTGTACTGTTTTGGTTTCTTTTTTTCCTCCAAGGTTACCTTATTTTTTTCACTGTTTAGTTTCTTTTTTTCCCTCATTTATTTCCCTTTACTTCGAAAACGCCTCCAGGAACTGACTATAAATTTACAACACTTGTGTATTTAAACTTCTCAAAATAAAATTGGCTACTCAAGTCAGCAATGTGGTTGGAATGCGAGGAATAAGCATTATCTTATGCTGTCCTGTGAGATCACTTCGTCACATTCCTAAGGCGCCTTTCCACGTACATAATGTGTTATCTTGACAACAGCTATCTAGATGGAATTCGAGATAACTTCTCTGTGATTTAGTTCTCAGCAGATGACCTCCATACAGGCCGTAAGTCCCGTTAACTGCAGTTATCATATACACTCGCTAGTTTTCAGAAAATATAGTGTCGTGTTTTTTCCGTTTGTGTTAAAATATTAACTTTTTTGTTTGTTTCCTTAGTTTTTATGTTTTTATCTGTTTTATACACCGACTTTCTGAACGTAACTGCTGTTTGTAGTGAAAAAAGTCATGGCTACTACATATTCCTTCGACTGGAGTGTGGAGACCCCCCTATATGCTGGGTAATGCTGATGATGACTTTGGCTAATTTCTTGGACAATGATTTCGTTTGTTTCAAGGATCTTTACTTATGGGTAAAAGAATGAAGGTGGTGGTGGGTGTGCGGTGATCACCGGGGAGGGATCGTAATATGAACAAGGTACTGACTAAACTGTTAATATAGTGAAGCTCCACGCGATCCTCACTGCTCTCGTCTAAATGGCTGGCGTAGGTTCATCCCTCTTCATTGATTCCCACTGCACTCTGTTGTCCCTGACCCAGTATGTTTATGCAAACCTTGTTATCCAGGAGATCCAGGAATGGTTACCCCGTATCCATGGCCGGCGTGGAAGCTTGCTGGTGTCCAGCCCATGTCGGGGTCTTGGGGAAATAAACGGGTGGATGCTGAGGTGAGGCTGCTATTTCGAGCTTGCTCTCTAACAGACGTCTATCTCACATTGAATTATTGAGCCACATAACTTATCTCCTTAAAAGTAGGACGCTCAATCTGCCTTAAAGATGAGAAACAAGTTAGAGTTCAAAAGGACGTAGAAGTTTGGTCCTTCTCCAGCAACCAAGAAATTCGTAAAAGCACCAAATTTTCTGGAGCACTTGGAGATAAATTTCCATTAAATATTTTGCTATGGACTTGCATTATTTAACATTTTAATTTTTTAAGCTTCTAATTACAAAAATAAAATATTAAAAGATACCAAGTAGAGAGAGAAAATTAATCACCAAATTGTTCCTGGCCACAAGAGACGACACCGACATGCAGACATGTGAAATTGTTGCCAACGACCAGCCATAAACCATACCACGGGCGGGGCACCGTCAACCAGTGATAGAACTTTCCTTCTACGATCACAACACCCTCGGTATCCCAGTGTCCAAATCAGGCTTGTTGACAAGCCACACTTCGATCCATCTTGGAGGTGTCCGTTTAACATCTAGGTGAGTACAAATAGGAAGCGCGTCTGTCTGGGGCTCAGCAGACGGAGAATCAAGCCTACGCTACGTCTTGCGCTGAATGACCCACATGGGCTTAGCGCTTTACATAAATTGTGATAATGAATTTAGACACTTGCGTATTTCGAGTGTCTAATTCATCATCCTGTCGGTTCTCTGAATCATTTATCCACAAACGTGAACTGTGGAGGAAGTCCATGAGGCAGTGGGTAGAATGTAAGGGGGTAAGGCAGTTGGGATTCATGGAATAAAGATGGAAATGTTAAAAGCAGGTGGGGATATAGTTTTGGAAAGGTTGTTGCTATTAATAAATGTATGGAAGAGGGTAAGGTACCTAGGGATTGGCAGAGAGCATGCATAGTTCCTTTGTACGAAGGCAAAGGAGACAAAAGAGAGTGCAAAATTTACAGGGGAATAAGTCTGTTGAGTATACCTGGTAAAGTGTATGGTAGAGTTATTACTGAAAGAATTAAGAGTAAGACGGAGAGTAGAATAGCAGATGAACAAGGTGGCTTTAGGAAAGATAGGGGGTGTGTGGACCAGGTGTTTACAGTGAAACATATAGGTGAACAGTATTAAAATAAGGTTAAAGAGGATTTTGTGGCATTTATGGATTTGGAAAAGGCATATGACGGGGTGGATAGGGGGCAATGTGACAGACGTTGCAGGTGTATGGTATAGGACAGGGGTTCCCAACCAGGGGTGCTCGCACCCCCTGGGGGTGCGAGACATCATTCCAGGGGGTGCGAGAAGCGTCCGTCTTAATACCAGGAAATTGATTCATTTATTACTTATTAATATTCAATAATCATAGTAAAATTACCATTATCTTTATTTTCATCTCTTTATTTCAGATTATCATCACAACCCTTCACCATGTCGAAGAAAAGGAAATGGAATGATGACTACGTTCGTTTTGGTTTCACTTGCAACGGAAAGACTGTGGATCTGCAAAAGCCTCAGTTTATAATCTGTGAAATTGTTTTCTGCAACGCTAATTTGAAGCCATCTAAGCTGCAAGAACACTTCAACAACTAACATGGTGGGGCCAATGTTGCGGGTCATGATTTTAAGTCGTTGCAAGCTAAAAGAGCCCGTGTTGATTCTCGAGCAACCCTTCCAAAATTAGAGTTTATATGTGTTGACAAACCACTGCTGATGACTTCATACCAAGTGGCGTACAAAGTAGCAAAGTCTAAGAAACCTCATACTATTGCAGAAGAGCTTATCAAACCATGTGCATTAGAAATGGCTACAACTATTCTCGGAAATGAAGCAAGAAAGAAGCTTGAATTAGTGCCATTGTCAAATAATGTTATTCGAAGCCGAATTGACGATTTGAGTTTAGATATTTTGGAACAAGTTATCTCACATATGAAGGCTAGTCCCTTGAAAATCTCCCTTCAGTTGGACGAAACTACTGATGTTTCTAATTGCAGTCAACTTATTGCACTGGTGAGGTATGTTCATGATGGTGCCATAAAGGAGAACTTCCTTTTCTGTGAAGAACTGAAAACAACCACCAAAGCAAAAGATGTGTTTCAGTTTGTGAAAGACTTCTTTGCAAAATATGAATTGGATATCCAAATTATTGGATCTGTGTGTACTGATGGCGCTCCTGCTATGCTGGGAAATAAATCTGGGTTTTTTTGCACTGATGAAACAGGAGATTCCATACTTGCATGGTACTCACTGTTTCCTTCATCGTCATGCTTTGGCATCAAAAACCTTGCCTCCAAAATTGAAGAAAATCCTTGATACTTCAGTAAAGACCATCAACTGCATTAGGGGTCGTGCTCAAAATCACAGCCTTTTTAAGACACTTTGTGAAGATCTTGGAAGTGAACATAGAGTTTTACTTTTCCACACACAAGTCCGATGGCTCTCCAGTGGGAGAGTTTTAACCCGTTTCTTCGAACTGCGAGAAGAAATCAAAGTATTTCTGAAGGAACGTCTCTGTGATCTGCTTGAAGAGTTGGAATTGCAAGAATTCAATCAAATCTTAGCGTATTTGAGTAACATATTCACTCGTATGAATGATCTGAGTTTATCACTTCAAGGTAAAAATATAAACATGCTGAACTGCTATGAAAATCTAAATGTATTCAAAGATAAGTTATATCTGTGGTGTCAACGAGTGAAAAGAGGAAATCTTTCAAATTTTCCATCACTTGAAGAAATAGCTGATGGTAATGAATCTTCAAGTTTGATTCCTAGTGTTTGTGGAGAAATTGTGACTCATTTGGAAGTGCTGCCGGCGCCATTTGATAGATATTTTGATGTAGGGAAGCTGGAATCATCTGAAGAATGGATTATGAATCCTTACTCCTTCAATTTGGATAAAATGTCAGATGATGGAGAGCTGAAAGAAGATCTTATAGATCTGCGTTCAAATCGTGCTCTTGAAATGCAATTTGAGAGTAAAACTTTGGAAGAGTATTGGTGCTCGGCTATGGTTCTATTTCCAAGACTTTGTGAAACTCCACTAACTGTGCTCATTCCATTTGCGACAACTTACTTATGTGAATCAGGATTTAGTAATCTTTTGTTAATTAAGACAAAATCTATAAATCGTTTGAATGCACAGACAGACATGCGTGTTGCTATCACCAACAGTTCCCCGTTTTGAAAAACTCACAAGCA
The DNA here is from genome assembly GCF_038502225.1 of Cherax quadricarinatus. Classification (NCBI taxonomy): domain Eukaryota; kingdom Metazoa; phylum Arthropoda; class Malacostraca; order Decapoda; family Parastacidae; genus Cherax; species Cherax quadricarinatus. The sequence continues at coordinate 10,837,162 of NC_091341.1, forward strand.
AGAAACAGGAACAAAAGAGTCATTGAATTAAAATGGATTCGCAAACTTTTTGGAAGTCAGCCTTTTGATTTTATTATCTTGTACATATTTAAAGAAAGTAACTATTTTTTTGTATGGTATATTCATATGTTAATCGGAGACATCCTTTCTTGTCCATATGTTTGATTTTTTACATATTAAAAAAATAAAATTCCTTTCTAAGGTTTGAAAGCTAGTTCTTGATTTGACTTTTTTGTATATATTTCAAGCAAGAGTTATTATTTTTGTAAGGTGTACTCAAATATCATTCTGTGATATGTTGCTTTTCTCTAAGTCTGATTTTTGTTCACATATATTAGAAAGTGAAATATCTTCTTTTGATAAAATTTAGTATGATTCCACATCCTTTATCCTTGAACAAAGTTTAAATTGTAGGGGGTGCGAGGTTAGAGCAAAAATTTTATAGGGGTGCGGGAGTAAGAAAAGGTTGGGAACCACTGGTATAGGAGGTAGGTTACTGAAAGCAGTGAAGAGTTTTTACGAGGATAGTGAGGCTCAGGTTAGAGTATATAAAGGAGAGGGAGATTATTTCCCAGTAAAAGTAGGCCTTAGACAATAATGTGTAATGTTACCGTGGTTGTTCAATATATTTATAGATGGGGTTGTAAGAGAGGTGAATGCGAGGGTCTTGGCAAGAGGTGTGGAGTTAAAAGATAAAGAATCAAATACAAAGTGGGAGTTGTCACAGTTGCTCTTTGCTGATGACACTGTGCTTTTGGGAGATTCTGAAGAGAAGTTGCAGAGGCTGGTGGATGAATTTGGAAGGGTGTGCAAAAGAAGAAAATTAAAAGTGAATATAGGAAAGAGAAAGATGATGAGGATAATAAAAAGATTAGGTGACAAAAGATTGGATATCAGATTAGAAGGTGAGAGTATGGAGGAGGTGAATGTATTCAGATATTTAGGAGTGGACGTGTCAGCAGATGGGTCTATGAAAGATGAGGTGAATCATAGAATTGATGAGGGGAAAAGGGTGAGTGGTGCACTTAGGAGTCTGTGGAAATAAAAAACACTTTGCCCGTGGAAGCAATGAGGGGAATGTATGAGAATATAGTTATACCAACACTCCTATACGGGTGTGAATCATGGATGATGAATGTTGCAACAAGGAGAAGGTTGGAGGGAGGGGGTAAAAGAGGTTTTGTGTGCGAGGGGCTTGGACTTCCAGTAAGCATGCGTGAGCGTATTTGATAGGAGTGAATGGAGACAAATAGTTTTTAATACTTGACGTGCTGTTGGAGTGTGAGCAAAGTAACATTTATGAAGGGATTCAGGGAAAGCGGTAGGTCGGACTTGAGTCCTGGAGATGGGCAGTACAGTGCCTGCACTCTGAAGGATGGGGGGGGGTGTTAATGATGCAGATTTATGACTGTAGTGTAAAGCACCCCTCTGGCTAGACAGTGATGGAGTAAATGATGATGAAAGTTTTTCTTTTTCGGGCTACCCTGCCTTGGTGGGAATCGGCCGATTTGTTAATAAAAAAATTATTACTATAATTATTATTATTACTAAATTATTATTACTATATTATTATTATTATTATTATTATTATTGTTATTATTATTATTATTATATTATTATTATTATTACTATAATTATTATTACTATGTTATTATTATTATTATTATTATTATTATTAAAGATTCGCCGGTATTCTCCCGGCCCGGGCCTTTTCCAAGTGGTGGCCCGGCCTTGGCTCCCTCTCTAGGGAGTGTCTGAGACCTAAGTCTCCCATGGGAGGAGGCACAAGTACCTCCTCATGTTTGGGACCAACTGTCCCCAGGCCTAGCCACAAGCTAGGCCTCTCAGGTCTGCCATCCCCGCCCCAAGGGGGCAAACGGGAATAACAGTCTTGTGAGCTGCAAGCTCGGGCTCAGGCACCTACCCTACCCTAGAAGGGCTGGGCATGGTGTCGATCGTTATTATTATTATTATTATTATTATTATTATTACTATATTATTATTATTACTATTACTATATTATAATAATAATAATAATAATAATAATATTATTATTATTATTATTATTATTATTATTATTATTATTATTATTATTATTATTATTATTATTATTATTACTAATTATTATTATTACTTTTGTTTTTTGGTGTTGACGAGACTGCCTGGGGGTCAAGTTTAGCCCGCTAGTATAATTCCATAACCAGTAACTCCGTCATTTTTCCAGCATACGAATTCTTGACTGCCCAGCTCCAGAAATCAGAGTTTTATGTAGTGGAACAATACACAAATTCAGTATAATGCTAGCATTTACTGACTACGTTTCGCCCACAAAGTGAGCTTTATCAAATCACAAACAGATCTCCCTATATATACTCATATTCTCTGTTGAGGTAGATCTGTTTCTGACTTGATAAAGTCCACTATGTGGGCAAAACGTTGTCAGTATAGGATCGCATTATACTGCAGTTGTCTATTTTTCCATCCGTGTCTGTATTTTACACTATTTATCTCCACCGTTTTATGCAATATTTGATGTTTTATCTAATGTTTTATGTTTTATACAATGTTTTATGATTTATGCAATGTTTTTGTCCATTGTTAAATGTTAAATCCATAAAGCCGTGCAACGCCTGGGAGTGGATGGCAACCCGGCTTTATCTAGTGAAAGGTTGGGTAGCTTCAATATCAAGAGCCCTTTACCAGATTCAAGCTCCCGGTACGGTGTCAACAGCTCCCGGTACGGTGTCAACAGCTCCCGGTACGGTGTCAACAGCTCCCGGTACGGTGTCAACAGCTCCCGGTACGGTGTCAACAGCTCCCGGTACGGTGTCAACAGCTCCCGGTACGGTGTCAACAGCTCCCGGTACGGTGTCAACAGCTCCCGGTACGGTGTCAACAGCTCCCGGTACGGTGTCAACAGCTCCCGGTACGGTGTCAACAGCTCCCGGTACGGTGTTAGCTCCCGGTACGGTGTCAACAGCTCCCGGTACGGTGTCAACAGCTCCCGGACATTTGACGGAACGGACATTTGACTGAACGGACATTTGACTGAACGGACATTTGACTGAACGGACATTTGACTGAACGGACATTTGACTGAACGGACATATGGCCGAACTGGCATTCGTCACACCATGTTTCCCAAACATTAAAAAGAAGAAATAAAAATAAGCAAAATTAAAAAGGCCAACTGTCTTTCGGTCAAATGTCTGTTGGCCGAGTGTCCATCAGTCATCTGTCCGACCTCGGAGTCAAACTTAACCTGGTAGCGAATTTGAGCCGCTTAAACAAAGATCTTCCCCTCGCCTCTTTTCCTCCTTCCCTCCCTCCTTCCCTCTCTCCTTCCCTCCCTCCTTCCATCCCTCTTTCCATCCCTCCTTCCCTCCCTTCTTCCCTCCCTCGCCTCCATGACTAAGCGTACAAAACGGGGATATTTTCTCCATTCATTAAATTTTGTCCCTGTCTATTGAACATTGGAAGGTTTGTGTTGTTCTCTGTGTAACTTGATAAAACTCACTCCTGGACGAAACGTCATTTTAATTCTCTTGCTCAGTCTGTGAATGATTAGTGGAGTTTTACACCGATCGACTACACCAGGGTAACCCATTAAGGCTACACGTAACCTGTTTACCAGTCGAGGATGCTTTAGTCCGTTAAGGAATTAAAACAGCCTCTCGGTGTGTATACGTATTTCACAGTGGACAAGACGCTTCTGTGTCGAAGACAAAGGCCTCCATGGCGCTGGGTAAATTGTCGAGAGTTATTTTGGGAAAAAATAGCATCTTCGACGCCGTAAAATACGGTATACACCGGGAGGCATACACTCCATGTATATTTTCCTCTGTATGTATACACCGGGAGGCATACACTTCTCCATGTATATTTTCCTTTGTGTGTATACACCGGGAGGCATACACTTCTCCATGTATATTTTCCTCTGTGTGTATACACCGGGAGGCATACACTTTTCCATGTATATTTTCCTCTGTGTGTATACACCGGGAGGCATACACTTCTCCATGTATATTTTCCTCTGTGTGTATACACCGGGAGGCATACACTTCTCCATGTATATTTTCCTCTGTGTGTATACACCGGGAGGCATACACTTTTCCATGTATATTTTCCTTGTGTGTATACACCGGGAGGCATACACTCCTCCATGTATATTTTCCTCTGTGTATACACCGGGAGGCATACACTTCTCGATGTATATTTTCCTCTGTGTGTATACACCGGGAGGCATACACTTCTCGATGTATATTTTCCTCTGTGTGTATACACCGGGAGGCATTCACTTCTCGATGTATATTTTCCTCTATGTGTATACACCGGGAGGCATACACTCCTCCATGTATATTTTCCTCTGTGTATACACCGGGAGGCATACACTTCTCCATGTATATTTTCCTCTGTGTGTATACATCGGGAGGCATACACTCCTCCATGTATATTTTCCTCTGTGTATACACCGGGAGGCATACACTTCTCGATGTATATTTTCCTCTGTGTGTATACACCGGGAGGCATACACTTCTCGATGTATATTTTCCTCTGTGTGTATACACCGGGAGGCATACACTTCTCGATGTATATTTTCCTCTGTGTGTATACACCGGGAGGCATACACTCCTCCATGTATATTTTCCTCTGTATGTATACACCGGGAGGCATACACTTCTCCATGTATATTTTCCTCTGTGTGTATACACCGGGAGGCATACACTTCTCCATGTATATTTTCCTCTGTGTGTATACACCGGGAGGCATACACTTCTCCATGTATATTTTCCTCTGTGTGTATACACCGGGAGGCATACACTTCTCCATGTACATTTTCCTCTGTGTGTGTATACATCGGGAGGCATACACTTCTCGATGTATATTTTCCTCTGTCTTTGACTTTTCATGAAAGAAGAGATATAATACACTCCTTTCACTCTCCTAGATAAGAAAGTATTTAGATAATATTTAACAAATCTTCGGATATTCACAGCTTCCCGATTTGTTATATTTAATCTAGACTCGTAATTACTGCTGGGTAAATTATGTACACGCACTCCAATGGAAAACCTAATCCGTCAAGTTCAAACATTTACTCGAAACTGATAAACCTTCTGGTAGGTTAAGATGTCAACATTACTTTGAAACCTCAGTAAAGGCTTGTAAATATTTGTCTGATACTGAGACTTGTTGCTCATGGGAATTATTGAAAGAGAGAGAGAGAGGGGGAGAGAGGGAGAGGGGAAGAGAGGGAGAGAGGGAGAGAGGAAGAGAGGAGGAATGAAGCAGTAGTGGTAAAGAGTTAGAAGGTGAGAGAGAGAAGAGTGAAAGAGAATTAGGTAGGGGTAGCGTGGGGAAAGCAGGAGAGAGGAAGGAGGGGAAGAGAAGAGAGGTATAAAGAGAGACGAAGTAGCGAAAGAAGGGAATCGGAATACTGGTTGGCAGTGGGAGTGATGGAGGGAGGGAAGAGGGAAGAGAAAGATGGAAAAGAATGAGATAAATGTTGAGTTCTAGAATGACAAGTCATCGGAGTGGCGAGTGAAGCTTACATGTGTGTGTGTGTGTGTCTGTGTGTGTGTGTGTGTGTGTGTGTGTGTGTGTGTGTGTGTGTACTCACCTATTTGTACTCACCTATTTGTGGTTGCAGGGGTCGAGTCCTAGCTCCTGGCCCCGCCTCTTCACCGGTTGCTACTAGGCCCTCTCTCTCCCCGCTCCATGAGCTTTATCAAACCTCGTCTTAAAACTGTGTATGGTTCCTGCCTCCACTACGTCATTTTCTAGGCTATTCCACTGCCTTACAACTCTATGACTGAAGAAATACTTCCTACTATCTCTCTGACTCATTTGTGTCTTCAACTTCCAATTGTGGCCTCTTGTTTCTGTGTCCCCTCCCTGGAACATCCTGTCTTTGTCCACCTTGTCTATTCCACGCAGTATTTTATATGTCGTTATCATGTCTCCCCTGACCCTCCTGTCCTCCAGTGTCGTCAGGCCGATTTCCCTTAATCTTTCCTCATAGGACATTCCCCTTAGCTCTGGAACTAACCTTGTCGCAAACCTTTGTACTTTCTCTAGTTTCTTGA
>NC_091341.1:10848247-10920747 GCF_038502225.1 Cherax quadricarinatus
TGAGGAAAAGACTGGCGTAGAATGAGAAAATGACGTTCAGAAAGATAAGCAGAGATTAGAATCGAGCGTAGTAAAGCTGAGTGGAATGCTACCTGGCAGTACTTGGAAAAGATTGTTGACCAGGTTACCTGTGAAACAAAATGACTTTTGCTGTACCTGTCTGGTCCTCTCTGAGCAGTTAATGTTAATAGTAAATCTAAAAACTCTTTTCCCAGTCTTTACTCGATTCCATCCAACTGATATGAAAACGTAGGTTCGGAGAAATAGCATAAAGCAGTAAAGCATATTTTATTAAAATGAAGCTGAGTGGAGTAAACACGAGCAAAGAGTAATAAAGTACCGGATATAGCTGACAGAACAGAGTAAATAAGAGGAAAGATCGAAAGGAAATTGAAAGAGTGAATTACGATTCGGGTTTCTCGGCACATTGACCATTACCTCGCTCACCGTGTAGGACTGTAGTGAAATTGAGAAGCTGGAGATATAAACAAACGTGATTGACCAGTTGCTGCATGAGGCAGACAGGAAGGCAGGAAGGCAGGACGGCAGGAAGGCAGGAAGGCAGGAAGGCATGAAGGCAGGAAGGCAGGAAGGCAGGAAGGCAGGAAGGCAGGAAGGCAGGAAGGCAGCGCCTGGGAGAGGACACTGGGAGGTAAACAACGTTTTCGAGGTAAACGGAGAGTCGATAAATCAGACACATGTGCAACACTTGCGTATCGTTATTTTGGAAAAGTTTCGCCCCACTTCATCAGTCCAATACAAAGAAGAATGGTGAAGGTGAAAATTAGACACATGTGCAACATCTGGGTATATTCACTGTAGATGTTTCGCCATCCAGTTGCTTTACCAATACAAATTCAAGGACAATTGGAAGACAGAACTATGTACAAAAGATGAGGTAGTATATATAATGTTCGCCAAGACCAGGGTCCTGGCACGGGTCTTAATCTTGAGATGACTCGTCTCTGGCTCCTGAAGGAGAATTGATTCTTCATTGTAGCAGCATATGCTGCTCAAGCACTGTTCCGAACAATTCAGCTAGTGCGTCTCATAAGCGACCATGATATGGTATTGAGGTTACTCCATCTCAGCTGTTTCCTGAGCTGCTGACTGGGCTCTGTCCGCTCTGATAATCTGCAGATTCATGGCATCCACTGTCTCCTCCTCTGTCAGTAAGCACACCCTCAGGAGTGTGCTGACCATCTGCCGGAACAAGCTCTGTTGTTCCGTGGAGGTGACTGTGTTGCAGATAATATCCGTGAATGCCTTGATGAGTTTTAAGAGATCCTCCCTGTTGAGGGCCTGCGTTGTCGGTAGGTTCGAAGCAGTGGGTATTATCTGGGCTGTTGTAATCTGTAGGGACTGCTGAGGGTTGTATTTCTTCACTGTGCACACCGTGGCCTGTTGCTGTATGCCAAGTTGGGTACCCGGCATCTGCTGGTGAGGTGCAGGCACAGCCTGCATAGTGGTTGTGCCTGGCAAGGAGTACCTGTGTTGCCGTGTTAAGGCCGGTGGGGGCTCGTGTAGTGCCGTCTGCTGATTGCGTTGCCCAGATCTTTCCTGTTGGCGCCGCTTGTTCCTCATGTTTTTGTTTCTTCGTTGCGGTAGTGGGTGAAGATGCTCCTGTTCATGACGCCTGGTTGAGTCTTCAAGGGTCGGAAATTCCTGGGCATTGAGTTGGGTTGCCTGATAAGAGTTCTGCAGTATGGCAGGATTCTCTGCACCCATCGTCTGCTGAGGGTGATGCTCTGCTGTAGCCTGTTGTCTCGTTGTTGGCGTCTTCCAGGCCTCACGAATTCTAGCGAGCCTCTCGGGGCATCGAGGGGCTCCAAGCATGGTGTTTCTGCCTGCAATTCGAGCATCGTGGAGTGGGTTGCGATACATTCTTCAGCTTGGTGATGCATTCCTCGGTAGGGTGGGGCTGGCTGCAGACACCGCAGATTACTCTGTTCGGACAGAGTGCACCCAGGTGTCCGTAACGCTAGCACTTGAAACAGCGAACTGGTTCTGCCGTGAAGGTCCTGACATCGTACCTGCCCCAAGAATCGAGGTCCAGATGGGATGGCAGTGGTCCTACATGCTGAATGAGGACCTGCCTGGTCGGTGCGTTTCCCGCCGACTTTGCCTGAGACGCTGAGCTGACACCACACTGGGGTGAGCTGCTACTGCCTCAATGGGCATCATCAGCGGGTATCGCATCACTACACCCTTGGTGATCTTCTGCCGAGAATCCAGTTCCTTCAGGGTGAAGGAGCGTTCTGTCTCCATGACTCTCTTCAAGGTGGTACGCATTTCCCTGTTGATAGGAGTCAGTATTGGTTCTCCTCTCAGGTTGAACCATATCTTGAACCTCAGTTTGTGCCGTGTTTCCAGGTGTGTAACCACGCCATAGTGGGTTTTGTGTTCCCAATAAACCTTTATTTTGAATCTGGAAGGTGATTTGAGCCGGTTTACCTGCTCCTTGGAGGGACGGCGTGCCTTACTGTTGTTCTCATTGATCCATCCTTCTGTATTCGCTGGCTGCATGCTTAGGCTTCTCAGACCTGGAGACTCTTCCTCTGATGACACGGAGTGGTCTCGCAACTTCTTCGCTAGGATTGCGCCCCACATTTCTAAATCCGAGTCCTCCGTCGTGTCCCTGGAACATCGTGACCTCTTCCTTCCGGCAGAAGCCATGTGTCTGTCCACGTGACGTGGAGCACAGGCAAGAAGGCTGGTGCTTATATACTGGCGTCAGGTGGTAAGGGACAGGTATCAGACGAAGACTTTGTTACTAGTAGGGGGGACTCCCCAGTGGAAGTAGGTCATACCCGAGGGACGGAGTAGTAGTAGTAGTAGTAGTAGTAGTAGTAGTAGTAGTAGTAGCCGTGAAGAAGATCGTGTACATGTCCTCTGAACCAAAATTCCATGATGTTGCAGTGTCTGACAAGTTGTACATGAATGGTATACAATACCGCCTACCACTGACAATGTCTTAGTTTGCTACCCTTTCTTTACCACCTGACGCCAGTACATAAGAGCCAGCCTTCTTGCCTGTGCTCCAGGTTCTTCACAATTACGGTGCACTTCACACCAACTCCAAGACTGAGGGACTGATTACCTCATCTTTTGTACATAGTTCTGTCTTCCAATTATGTCCTTGAATTTGTACTGATAAAGCCACTGGATGGCGAAACGTCTACAATGAAAATACCCAGACGTTGCACATGTATCTAATTCTCATCTTGTCGGAACTGTATTGTATACCAACGAAAATTGTGAAAGTCATAAGAAGTTTGAAGTAATCAATCCCTCAACCTGTGTCTTTAATTTATCAACTTGTCGGTTCTCTGAACCATTTATCTACAAAGAGAGTCGCTTCAGTTCCGCACCGTCAAGTTCTTCCTACCGAGCCCCACTCCTGACCAGGTGTACAGCTTTTGAATCGGTACTTGACAATGTAGGCTTAGGGAGAGAATAACACAGACCCCCAAAGCTGCTCTGTGACACAGTAACTGTCCCAAGGTTTGACTAATGCGTGTCAGAGACATAAACTTACACATCCTCTTGGATCCACTATTTGTTCCATCACACAGCAAATACACGTGCATACAGGACAACTTGAACTTTGCACCGCCCTAGGGAACACTTTCTGCCTCCAAACTGCAGGAAATAACTCCTGAGGCAACAGTCCTTTACCGCATACAGAGACACACACACACAGACATACACACACACACACACACACACACACACACACACACACACACACACACACACACACACACACACACACCTGTGGCCTCTGGGACCGACTTCATCCTTCTTGAAATTTACAAACTTGCAGTTTTCCAGTTTTCGAGAAGTTCTTTGACTTCTACCGATCATCTGTTCAGAAACTTTGCATAAAATATAAAGATGCGTTTGCCAAAGTTTGTAGAGGCGGGGCATTTGCAAGTCAATAGTTCCACTCCAAAGGGTCTTGTAGATCTCTAATGTATATTGAGCCAAGTGTGGCGAGCAAAAGTTTGAGCTCTGGCGAGCCTGGCAGTGGCTGCGAAGAGTTTCTCCAATATATTACCCTGCCCTTTGTGTGGATGCATACACGTAACTCTTTCTTGTTCTCTTTTTCCTCTCTCTCTCTCTCTCTCTCTCTCTCTCTCTCTCTCTCTCTCTCTCTCTCTCTCTCTCTCTCTCTCTCTCTCTCTCTCTCTCTCTCTCTCTCTCACTTTTACCCAAGGTTTTACAGCGTTAGGTTAAGGTTCCTAACTTTGTTTACAAGCTAACAGTTAATACCTACATCAGCTCATTGAAAGCCTTTTTATTGTAATGAGACATACAAATAGGGAACAGGATGAACTTGGAGCCATCTGTGCGCTTTCTCTCTCTCTCTCTCTCTCTCTGTTACCTTACCATGGTGCCAGAGATGAGCTACCTTGCCGAACTAAGAACCCTGTAAGTCTTCCCCTTAATTCAGTATGCATAGCGAGGATTTGTCTCCACATTCGCTAAAAAAAAGAAATCCAGAGGATTAAGAAATGGTTCGGCGTTACTCTCCTTGCTCTGATGTTACTCTCAAAACCTGAAGGAGCTTGCATCGTAGGGCGACCCATAGTGTGGTATATCTGACTACCTGTATGTGGTAACCTGTGGATTAAGAACTTCTGCACAGTTTACGACATCAGAGGAAGCGTTTCGCCCTGGGTGGTTTCTGCAGTCGTAATACAGAGGAACTTTAATTATCTTGATGGGTAGAAATGTGTGCGTTAGGTTAAACTTGGCTGGTATCACCATAATGTTCCGTCAAACAGTTTGAGATGAAGTGCAAATAGTAGAGTATTTAATGGATAAATTTGGTACTATAGTCAAACGCCTGAGGCTCGAAGCGAGGTGACTCAGTATTTAGGACTCTGGCCATTCTGTCCTGGTTCATCTTCGCTCATCACCAGCAGAGTGATGCTGATAGTGATGCTGGTGCTGCAGGTAACACTGGTGCTGGTGGTGCTGGTGTTGCTGGTGCTGCTGGTGCTTCTGGTGCTGCTGGTGCTGCTGGTGCTCCTGGTGCTCCTGATGCTCCTGGTGCTGCTGGTGCTGCTGGTGCTGTTGGTGCTGCTGGTAACACTGGTGCTGGTGGTGCTGGTGCTGGTGTTGCTGGTGCTGCTGGTGCTTCTGGTGCTGCTGGTGCTTCTGGTGCTGCTGGTGCTGCTGGTGCTGCTGGTGCTCCTGGTGCTGCTGGTGCTGCTGGTGCTGCTGGTGCTGCTGGTGCTGCTGGTGCTCCCAGTCTTAATAGGAGGTTTGGTTATGCTTTGCTTCGTTAATTCTGGGCGAGTCATCCTCTCGGTGTGGTAGTGTTTGTCTTGTGTCGTTGTTATCTACCTTTATCGCGAGGGTTCCTGCCCTTTCTTTGTATATATTTTGTAAAGTAATCTGTTATCTCGCAAGTTAAAAAGCGCTCTCAGAATCTAATATCTCTCTCTCGCTCTTTGAAAACACACACATACTGTGTGTGTGTGTGTGTGTGTGTGTGTGTGTGTGTGTGTGTGTGTGTGTGTGTGTGTGTGTGTATGGAGCAGCAGATACGTGTACGTATTTCAGTCCATTACTTTGTATTCCAGCCCATTATCTTGTATTCCAACCCATTACCTTGTGTTCCAAAAAAATACATTGTATTCCAGTCCATTACCTTGTTTTCTAGCCCATTACCTTGCATTCCAACCCATTACCTTGTTTTACAGCCCATTACCTTGTTGGTGGCAATGATTGTGAAAGCTTAGGTATGTTGGTAGCACTGTGCAGCATCCATCATCTCGGCTCTTCAAAAAGCAATGGGGGTGCAATCTCTCTTCCATGCTTACTGGCTGTGATAACTCAAGAGGGATGCAGGCTCGATTCTGAGGACTTGGATTGCATTAATTAAAAAAAGCCCGCCCTTTAAGAGATAAACGTAGGGCGACGTTTCGGTCCATCCTAGAACATTGTCAAGTCACAATCGGGGCAACAGAAGTAGAGAAGGGCTCAAGATAATACAGTAGGGGATGGACGAGCAAGGTGGGGGCAGTAGTAGTAATAATAGCAGCAGCAGCAGCAGCAGCAGCAGCAGCAGCAGCAGCAGCAGCAGTAGTAGTAGTAGTAGTAATAATAGTACAAGTAACAGTAGTAGTAGTTAGCAGTACAAGTAGCAGCAGCAGTAGTGGTAATAGCAGTAATAATAACAGTAATAATATTAGCTACACTAATAGTAACAGTGGTAGTAATGGTGGTAGTAGCAGTAGTAAAAATAGCAGTAGTAAGAGTAGCAAAAATAATAGTAATAGTAGTAGTACTAATTATAATCAGATTTCATAAAAGAGAATCATAGCCCAAATCAGGAAACTACGTATTTTGAGATCTACACCTTCTAAATTCGGCCTGGTCTTGTGCCGTGGGTTGTGTACAGGAAGACGCGCGTCTCCGAGTTCAATCTTCTCCGGCCTCCGGCGAGCGTCCAGACCCTCGCGGGTCACCTTACAATTCTCGTAACAGCCGTAAAGGAGAAATTAATTTCCTTATTGTCTCGTTTTTAGAAAAAATAGGAAAGAGTGAAATCTATTTTACCTTCCCTGGATCCTTTATAAAATGTGGGGGAGTTTATCTGGAGTTTATCTGGAGAGAGTTCCGGGGGTCAACGCCCCCGCGGCCCGGTCTGTGACCAGGCCTCCTTAGGTCAGTGTCCCAGGATGCGACCCACACCAGTCGACTAACACCCAGGTACCCATTTTACTGATGGGGAACGTAGACAACAGGTGGAAAGAAACACGTCCAATGTTTCTACTCTGGCTGGGAATCGAACCCAGGCCCTCACCGTGTGAAGCGAGAGCGTTAACCACCAGGCCACCAGAGCCAGGGATGCCTTGAAAACTGTGGGGGAGGGATGACTTGAAAAGTGTGGGGGAGGGATGCCTTGAAAAGTGTGGGGGTGATATGCCTTGAAAAGTGTGGGGGAGGGATGCCTTGAGAAGTGTGGGGGAAGGATTCCTTGAAAAGCGTGGGGGAGGGATTCCTTGAAAAGTGTAGGGGAGGGATGCCTTGAAAAGTGTGGGGGAAGGATGCCTTGAAAAGTGTGGGGGAAGGATGCCTTGAAAAGTGTGGGGGAAGGATGCCTTGAAAAGTGTGGGAGAAGGATGCCTTGAAAAGTGTGGGGGAAGGATGCCTTGAAAAGTGTGGGGGAAGGATGCCTTGAAAAGTGTGGGGGAAGGGTGCCTTGAAAAGTGTGGGGGGAAGGATGCCTTGAAAAGTGTGGGGGAGGGATGCCTTGAAAAGTGTAGGGGAGGGATGCCTTGAAAAGTGTGGGGGAGGGATGCCTTGAAAAGTGTGGGGGGAAGGATGCCTTGAAAAGTATGGGGGAGGGATGCCTTGAAAAGTGTGGGGGAGGGATGCCTTGAAAAGTGTGGGAGAGGGATGCCTTGAAAAGTGTGGTGGAAGGATGCCTTGAAAAGTGTGGTGGAAGGATGCCTTGAAAAGTGTGGGGGAAGGATGCCTTAAAAAGTGTGGTAGAAGGATGTCTTGAAAAGTGTGGTGGAAGGATGCCTTGAAAAGTGTGGGGGAAGGATGCCTTGAAAAGTGTTGTGGAAGGATGCCTTGAAAAGTGTGGGGGAAGGATGCCTTAAAAAGTGTGGTGGAAGGATGCCTTGAAAAGTGTGGTGGAAGGATGCCTTGAAAAGTGTGGTGGAAGGATGCCTTGAAAAGTGTGGTGGAAGGATGCCTTGAAAAGTGTGGGGGAAGGATGCCTTAAAAAGTGTGGTGGAAGGATGCCTTGAAAAGTGTGGTGGAAGGATGCCTTGAAAAGTGTGGGGGAAGGATGCCTTGAAAAGTGTGGGGGAATGATGCCTTGAAAAGTGTGGGGGAGGGATACATTATAAAGTGTGAAGGATACTCTTCAAAATGAGGGGATACCCTATAAAATGTGAGGGATGCTCTTCAAAGGATACCCTGCTAAGTGGTAAAGGTTCTAGTACTTTGTAAATTCAGTAGGACAATCTTACAAACTGAGGGATACCGTTCAGAGTATAGTATCCCCCACCTTCCAAAGTGGTTAGGTTCCCTACAAAGTGTGGGGAATACCATGGAAAATGTAGGGGATACCCTGTAAAGTGTGGGGGATGTCAGTGTGTGAGAATCCCCTGGAAAAAGTGTGAGTTGCATTGCAAAGTGTGGTGTTATACCAAGTGTGGTGGTATGGACTACAATGTGTGGAGAGATGTGTGTGTTATGAGTCCCTGTAATGGCGGAAGGATCTACTTAAAAGTGTGGAAAATGAGACATTGAATGACTCACGAAATCGTAATGACACGATTTCGTGAGTCATGTTGACGGCTTTGAGGGGACTTGAGCTAGAGTTCGTCACGGCCATGCTAGCGGGAGATTCGTCTGTAAAAACTTGCATTTGTGGTCACAGTGGTGCCTATGCTAACCTTCCTGTGGTACATAAATATACCTAGTTGGATGAATCTTATTGAAGCTAGCTGGCCCAGTGGCTAACGTGACGGTCTGGAGTTTTGAGACTCTCTGACCGCTGGTTCAAACCCCGCCCGTGGTATGGTTTATGAGACATTGAACCAAGGTGGGGAAGGGGTAACTCCCCTTTATTATACGCCAAGTGGTTGGGCCACTTACCTTCATTACCCCCTCTCCTCAGTCTCTACCTACTACGCCTCCACATTTTATCCTTCTTCCTCCTCCAGTTTACCAGACTTCTAGTTAAAGAATTTAATTGAACTTCCACCTTACATTCAACTCGGCTATACGTTAAGTAAGTACCAGTCGACCATCTCCTTGCTTTCCACTCTTTTAACCAACAATCATCTTAAAACAACAGTATGTAGTTATCCTCTGTGATTTTCTTCTTTTTGAGTGAAGATTTAACACGAAGCTCTGTTAAGCTGGAGTATATTTAACCAGTTCTTGTTGGGGGTTTATAGGGCCCGTGAGAGATTACGCCGCATCGAGCCTTGTACTTGGTTACGGGTCATCCTTCTAACAGAATTCGTGTCACGAGACATTTGTCCGGTTTCCTGATAAACCACCATAACTCAGTTGACACTGCAGTGTAAGAACCTGGTACTGGTTGAACCTCAACCTTTCCTCCAGCTGTTAAAATTAATTATAAGAAAATAAGCTTTATTTTTTTCACTTAGCTGCTCTAAAAGAGAGAGTATCGAAGAGTTACAATATTAATTACACAAGTGACCACAGGTTCTGCCTCAGACATTTTTTTATCTGGATCTATGCTGTGGAGAAAATTTATTGGTGTATAATTTATTCAGTAATAAGCAATATGCATAATGGATTCAAGATGAGGTTTCTCCGAGTGAGTTTATATTTGTTCAGGTGACATGATTTTTTTTTCCGTTTTGTTGAGAAACCTTAATTTTAGTTAAAAATCCGGAATGCTTAAAAAAAATCAACAGAATTTAACGAGTTAGTAATTCAGTGACATATATCTCAGCCCTAGAGGACTATAATAGCCAGACTGACACTTGATGGATGCAACACTTGTTGTATAATACCCGTCTCTATCAACAACGTTGGAGAATCATTAACTCGAGAGTAAACTTGTGCCACGTATATTTTTTTTATTGTTAACGTTTTAAAGCAAGTACGAGATATGCCTTAACGGTGTACTATCCTTGCTGTTGTATTAATGTGTTCCTACGGCTTAGGCCTTCCCTCCTGCGTCCAAGATTCTTTTGTAATTACTGAGGTGCCTGTAGGGACCTCGAGGAACTTATAAGAGACTCTTTTGACATTAGTAATTTAATTGGTGTTTTAAGTGATGCTGGTTATGATGGTATTTATTTGTGAATGGTGTGATTGGTTGCTTTTATTGTTTGCTAATTTTGTACTTTTTGTGGTGTTTTTGTATACATTTTTACGAGTACAGAGTGACCTACGAGGTCAAAGTCCTCCGTAAATATTGCTACTGCTGCTGCTGCTGCTGCTGTTGTTGCTACTGCTGCTGGTGTTGTTGCTACTGCTGCTGGTGTTGTTGCTGCTGCTATTGTTGTTGTTTCTGCTGCAGCTGCTGTTGTTGCTGTTGTTGTTGTTGCTGCTGCTGCTGTTTTTGTTGCTGCTGCTACTGCTGTTTTTGCTGCTGCTGCTACTGTTCTTGTTGCTGTTGCTACTGTTGTTGCTGTTGCTGCTGCTGCTGCTGCTGCCGCCGCCGCCACCGCGGGCGCCACTGCCACCGCCGTCGTTCCCGCCGCAACTGCTGCGACAAGCAAAATACTTCCGCTGGACAACATCGAAAGTATTAACGTTTTTTGCTGAAGACATTCACCTCTAAATAAACCATAGAGATATCGGAAAACATTTTTTCAGGGCAAATTTAATAAAGGAGAGCATTTCTAACAACGTCTTGAAATCGTGAATGATAGGGGGAGGGACCAGGAGCTGAGGCTCAACACCGGCAACCACGTATCAATGAAATCACACTTGTTACGTTTTTTTACCAGTCACTAAGAGCTCAATGTGCAAGTTAATGTCTCAAAATTTTACACTCATGGTGGGAGTAGGTGGGAGGGTATGGAGGAACTGGCTCACAAAAGCCAAGGAAATTAGCTAATATCCTCGCTGATTCAGTCGGGTTTTTTTTTTGGTGTGTGTGTGTGTGTGTGTGTGTGTGTGTGTGTGTGTGTGTGTGTGTGTGTGTCTGTCTGTCTGTCTGTCTGTCTGTCTATGTCTGCCTGCGTGCCTGCTTGTCTGTCTGTCTCGGTGTCTATGAAACAAAACACATCTGAAATAGCTTAACGTGTGGTGGGGTGGTTTGCAGGGATTTGTTCCCAAGTAGTTGGGAACAAATCCCTTGGGAATTAGTGTGTCCACATACTAATTCCCAAGGTATCCCATCGTATTTCTAATACTCTTAACTCCCCAAAAGCATCATACAGACGCTTTTATATCACACATTAACTCCTTAAGAATCCCATCAGAGCGATTCTAAGACAATTTAATCCCACAAAGCTAACATTAGCTCTTAATGCCTGAATATCAATAACTTATTTCTAGCATACGAGCAATAAAAATCACACACTAGCATTTTTCTAACACTTTCAATTCCCAAAGCACAAAACAGCATATTTCTAGCGCATCTAAATTCCCCAAAAAGCATCACGCTAGAATATTTTCAACACGACCTCTCAAAATAACTATAAGCACGGCGGCAGCAGCGAGGGCAGGCACAAAAATTTAACGCTAAAAAAAACGACCGTGATTACGATACAGATAATTTAAATATAGACAGCTATTAAGAAGTGAAATGACTCGTAAGACGCCCTTTTAATACGCTCATAGACTGTCAATACCACGCTAGTTAAGGTGCAAAATACTGCCTAAAGTTGCGTAAATATAGCATAAAATTGCGTAAATTGGCGAAAAGTTGCAAGAACTATATAATGACCCGTGAGGACGCTGAGTATGTTTCGCTGTATGTATAATCTGTATTTCTGAGTGAATCTTATGTCTTGAGAGCATGAGAGCGCAGCGTCTGTGTAACTTTACACACTATAACTGTACGACAACAACATACTATACTGTACAACATACTATAACTGTACAACAATATACTGTAACTGTACGACAACAACATATTATAACTGTACAACAACAACATACTATAACTGTACAACAACAACATACTATAACTGTACAACAACAACATACTATAACTGTACAACATACTATAACTGTACAACAATATACTGTAACTGTACGACAACAACATATTATAACTGTACAACAACAACATACTATAACTGTACGACAACAACATACTATAACTGTACAACAACAACATACTATAACTGTACAATAACAACATACTATAACTGTACAACAACAACATACTATAACTGTACAACAACAACATACTATAACTGTACAACAACAACATACTATAACTGTACAACAACAACATACTATAACTGTACAACAACAACATACTATAACTGTACAACAACATACTATAACTGTACAACAACAACATACTATAACTGTACAACAAAAACATACTATAACTGTACAACAACAACATACTATAACTGTACAACAACATACTATAACTGTACGACAACAACATACTATAACTGTACAACAACAACATACTATAACTGTACAACAACAACATACTATAACTGTACAACAACAACATACTATAACTGTACAACAACATACTATAACTGTACAACAACATACTATAACTGTACGACAACAACATACTATAACTGTACAACAACAACATACTATAACTGTACAACAACAACATACTATAACTGTACAACAACAACATACTATAACTGTACAACAAAAACATACTATAACTGTACAACAACAACATACTATAACTGTACAACAACATACTATAACTGTACGACAACAACATACTATAACTGTAGGACAACAACATACTATAACTGTACAACAACAACATACTATAACTGTACGACAACAACATACTATAACTGTACGACAACAACATACTATAACTGTACAACAACAACATACTATAACTGTACAACAACAACATACTATAACTGTACAACAACATACTATAACTGTACGACAACAACATACTATAACTGTAGGACAACAACATACTATAACTGTACAACAACAACATACTATAACTGTACGACAACAACATACTATAACTGTACGACAACAACATACTATAACTGTATAACAACAACATACTATAACTGTACAACAACATACTATAACTGAACAACAACAACATACTACAATTGTACAACAACAACATACTATAACTGTACAAAAACAACATACTATAACTGTACAACAACAACATATTATAGCTGTACAACAACAACATACTATAACTGTACAACAACATACTATAACTGTACAACAACAACAACATACTATAACTGTACAACAACAACATACTATAACTGTACAACAACAACATACTATAGCTGTACAACAACAACATACTATAGCTGTACAACAGCAACATACTATAGCTGTACAACAACAACATACTATAGCTGTACAACAACATACTATAGCTGGACAACAACAACATACTATAACTGTACAACAACAACATACTATAACTGTACGACAACAACATACTATAACTGTACAACAACAACATACTATAACTGTACAACAACAACATACTATAACTGTACAACAACAGCATACTATAACTGTACAACAATAACATGCTATAACTGTACAACAACATACTATAACTGTACAACAACATACTATAACTGTACAACAACATACTATAACTGTACAACAACATACTATAACTGTACAACAACATACTATAACTGTACAACAACAACATACTATAACTGTACAACAACAGCATACTATAACTGTACAGCAACAGCATACTATAACTGTACAACAACAACATGATATAACTGTGCAACATGCTATAACTGTACAACAACATACTATAACTGTACAACAACAACATACTATAACTGTACAACAACTTACTATAACTGTACAACAACAACATACTATAACTGTACAACAACATACTATAACTGTACAACAACATACTATAACTCTACAACAACATACTATTACTGTACAACAACAACATACTATAAATGTACAACATACTATAACTGTACAACAACATGCTATAACTGTACAACAACATACTATAACTGTACAACAACAACATACTATAACTGTGCAACAACATACTATAACTGTACAACAACAACATACTATAACTGTACAACAGCAACATACTATAACTGTACAACAACAACATACTATAACTGTACAACATACTATAACTGTACAACAACATACTATAACTGTACAACAACAACATACTATAATTGTACAACAACATACTATAACTGTACAACATACTATAACTGTACTTCAGTAACAAACTCGTAGTAAGAAGTTTCTAATTAAGTGTACGTCAATGAACATCGTGAAAGTAACTGTGCACCTTGTACGGCTCTGAAGAAGGGTGCCTTGGTGCTGATGAAGGGTACCTTGCTCCTGGTGAAGGGTACCTTGGTGCTGGTGACGGGTACCTTGGTGCTTGTGAAGGGTGCCTTGGTTCTGGTGAAGGGTGGCTTGGTGCTGGTGAAGGGCACCTTGGTGCTGGTGATGGGTACCTTGGTTCTGGTGAAGGGTGGCTTGGTGCTGGTGAAGGGTACCCTGGCACTGGTGAAGGGTACCTTGGTACTGGTGAAGGGTACCTTGGTACTGGTGAATGGCTCCTTGGTACTGGTGAAGGGTGCCTTGGTACTGGTGAAGGGCACCTTGGTACTGGTTAAGGGTACCTTGGTACTGGTGAAGAGTACCTGGGTACTGGTGAAGGGTACCTTGGTGCTGGTGAAGGGTACTTTGGTGCTGGTGATGGGTACCTTGGTACTGTGAAGGATACCTTGGTACTGGTGAAGGGTACCTTGGTGCTGGTGAAGGGTACCTTGGTGCTGGTGAAGGGTACCATAGTGCTGGGGATGGGTACCTTGGCACTGGTGAAGGGTACCTTGGTGCTGGTGATGGGTACCTTGGTACTGGTGAAGGGTACCTTGGTACTGGTGAAGGGTACCTTGGTGCTGGTGAAGGGTACCCTGGTACTGGTGAAGGGTACCTTGGTGATGGTAATGGGTACCTTGGTTCTGGTGAAGGGTACCTTGGTGCTGGTGATGGGTACCTTGGTACTGGTGAAGAGTACCTTGGTACTGGTGAAGAGTACCTTGGTGCTGGTGATGGGTACCTTGGTACTGGTGAAGGGTACCTTGGTACTGGTGAAGGGTACCTTGGTGCTGGTGAAGGGTACCTTGGTACTGGTGAAGGGTACCTTGGTGCTGGTGATGGGTATCTTGGTACTGGTGAAGGGTACCTTGGTGCTGGTGATGGCTACCTTGGTACTGGTGATGGGTACCTTGGTACTGGTGAAGGGTACCTTGGTACAAGTGAAGGGTACCTTGGTGCTGGTAATGGGTACCTTGGTACTGGTGAAGGGTACCTTGGTGCCGATAAATGGCTTTAGTTCTGAGGAATTAGTCCTACTCTTTCTCTTTCCTGAATCAAACCTTTTTACCTCCTATTCCCAGGCGATGTTTGATATACTGCGGGTTTACCGCTTCCCCAAGAATATTATTTATATATGATTCTCCCAAGTACTGTATATTTATTTATGTATATATATATATATATATATATATATATATATATATATATATATATATATATATATATATATATATATATATTCATTAGCATTGCCACAACCAAACTGCGTCTGACACCATCAACTTTAAACTCCGAAAATAGCTTAAAATTAGCATAAATGCAGTACCTTCATGTCCTGGCAACAACATCTTGTTCCCCCCTCCCCCACACCTCTTCCCCCCTCCTCCACACCTCTTCCCCCTCCTCCACACCTCTTCCCCCCTCCTCCACACCCTCTCTCATCATCTCTAACACAAAGTTTGCTGTTAAAACTGCTGTCGTTTTCTTAACTTCTTTTTTGTCGACCAGGGAGGAAGGAGAATGGAAGAAGGGAAGAGGCGCAGGTAGGAAGGAAAGAGGCGGAGGTAAGAACGAAAGTGGGTATAAACAGAAGTGCGGTGAGGGAAGGACTATGGTGGAGAAGGGTCGGAGAAGAAGTTATGAGGGGAAGGGAGTCAGAGAAAGAAGATGAGGGGAAAGGAGGGGAACGGGTGATTGTACAAAATTTGCTGCAGACAAAAGGAAATTAGAAAACATTTATTAAGAACATAATGGAGGAACACTGCAGAAGACCTACTGACCCATACAAGTCAGGTCCTTATCAAAACCACCCCTTCCAAAACATACCCGAGATTATAGAGAATTCCGATCTTAGCGTTGATGCCGGAAACGGGATCTTGATCTAGGTGATGTGTGACTTACTGTTGTGATTGTGATGTGCACCTGCCCTGTATGGGCCAGTAGGCTTACTGCAGTGTTCCTCCATTCTTATTTTCTTATGTAATAAGATTAATATGAATTTAAATACAGTAACTTCAAGATAAAGTATAAAGTAACAAAACTTTATTTTAAAGGAAAAAAAATAAATTTCACAGTACGAGATCTAAATAATTACTCTGCTCTTAACGTATATAAGAACATAAGAAAGAGGAAACACTGCAGAAGACCTACTGACCCATGCGAAGCAGGTCCATCCCCCCCCCGGATTAGCCCTATGACCCACCTAGTCAGGTCACTTCCGCTTAAGGAAGGAACACGGCATCAGACCTAGTAGCACAAGCTAGTCAGGTCCAACTCACACCCACCCACACTCACTCATGTATTTATCTAACCTATTTTTAAAACTACATAACGTTTTAGCCTGAATAACTGTATTCGGGAGTTTGTTCTATTACCAAACCAGTGATTTCCTACATCCTTCCTGAATCTGAATTTTTCCAACTTGAACCATTGCTACGAGTCCTGTCTTGGCTGGAAATTTTCAGCACTCTATTTACATCCCCTTTATTTATTCCTGTTTTCCATTTATACACCTCGATCATCTCCCCCCTAATTCTACGCCTTTCTAGAGAGTGCAGATTCAGGGCCTTCAGTCTATCCTCATAGGGAAGATTTCTGATACATGGGATCATCTTTGTCATCCTCCTCTGTATTGTTTCCAGAGCATTTATATCCATTCTGTAATACGGTGACCAAAACTGTGCAGCATAAGCTAAATGAGGCCTAACCAAGGATATAGAGAGTTGAAGAACAACTTGAGGACTTTTATTATTTATGCTTCTTGATATGAAGCCAAGAATTCTGTTAGCTTTATTGCGAACACTAATGCACTGTTGTCTTGGTTTTAGATTACTGCTAACCAGAACTCCTAAATCATTTTCGTAATCCGTAATATTAAGATTTACACTATTTAGTTTATATGTCGCATGGTTATTTTCCTGTCCAACATTTAGAATTTTGCGTAAACTCATAATTTATATGCGTAACTCTTAATTTATATGTGTAAACTCTTGATTTATATGGAAAAACTCTTAATTTATATGCAAAAACTCATAATTTATAAGCAAAAACTCTTAATTTATATTCAAAAACTCTTAATTTATATGCAAAAACTCTTAACGAATTATTAAATATTTCTAACTTAGCTCTAATTTGAAAATCTCTCACCTGAAGGATTTTAGACTGAATAATCCAGACGAGAAGCTTCCTAGTAACTTTCTCCATTACAAACAACTACAATAATTCCTGGTGCAAGTTATTAACTCTCAGTACTTTCCTTAACACATTCATTCATAGTCCACTTATAACTTGCTTTCCAGACGAACATTATGGCTAATTCTACTGTATTTATAAATTCTCAATAAATGCGTTGGTTATTTTACGCCAGAATTAAGCATTTTTATAAAAAATTAATTCGTCAAACTTTCCAAAGAGCTCTTTAACGTAACTCTATGCCCACAACCTGACC
The DNA here is from genome assembly GCF_038502225.1 of Cherax quadricarinatus. NCBI lineage: Eukaryota > Metazoa > Arthropoda > Malacostraca > Decapoda > Parastacidae > Cherax > Cherax quadricarinatus. The sequence continues at coordinate 10,865,697 of NC_091341.1, forward strand.
TGATTATTGACAGGGTACGTATTTCAAAATACTTAAAACGGAGGTACATTTCATTGTTACCTTCATTGCAGAGGCGTGTGTTGACGTGATATTCTGAAGCTTGACACCCACTACGGGCTTAGCGCTTCCCCGTGAAGGTAATAAAACTGTTATAATTTTTTTTTTAGTTAGATTTAAAGCCTAGAGATTGCACTCTACTCAGTTACTAGCATAGTTTATGTCGTCTGTATTCTCCTAGTTGTGGTTATGGATGCCCCTTAACAGCTCATGATATCGCCTCATCTTCATTACTGACCACTTGAACAAGTTCCTAGAAATTTTAGGCTTGTTATACGTATACTGCAGACTACTGAATCCGCTTCCACCACTTCCTCATCCAGATCATTTCATTTGGTAGCTACCCTGACACTAAGGAAGAACTCCATTTTGGCTTCCAAAGGCGTACAGCTGACAGAAGTGACACCAGACACACGTAACATAAAACACCTTTACTGGGACACTCCGATTTGGATGTAAATGCCGCGTTGTCGACAGCAGCGAAAATAATAAAACACAATTTGCAGAGCAAATTATCGCTGGGACAATATTTAGATCTGTTTAGGTCTTTATTGAGAGCTAAACAGATTGAAACGTTGCCCCAATAAGCCTCGTTCTAAAATTTTTCTTTGCAACACAACCTGACTTGTTTACAGTTTGTCCCCCTCTGCTCTCTCAATACATTATGAGTATTTTGTACGCATTGATCATGTCTCTGGTTTCCCGTTCTTCCAGTATAATTAAGATCAGTTCTATACTTTTAACCTTTTTCAAGAAAATACCTTCGTGTTAGCAGTAGTATTTAATGCAAGCAAATGAACACTCCTTTCCCTCGGATCAAATTAGGTTACATACTATATCCCAGGCGCTGTATGAAATATATTTTGCCACTTCTTACTGATAATAGAAATTATTTCTGTGTACTTGTGGCTCATTGTCATGTTCTTATATAAAAAAGTTCGCTATATTTTTCTTCTATTTTAATATCACGAAAATTTACATGGAGTGCAAAACTTTGTATTTTGTACCAAAACATTTTAACACAAGTTTGATAGAATTTAGGTAACGTAGTACGGTTTAATCCTAGTTAATCTAATGTCATCATAACTTTAGTTAGTTATTGGGTAAAATGAGATTTTTAAGTTCTGGCTCATTGTCGCAGTTACAAACAATTTATATATGCACGTGGGTGTGGGGTAATATATATATATATATATATATATATATATATATATATATATATATATATATATATATATATATATATATCATTAACAGGACTGTGGCTTGGCTAGGACTCGATCCTGTTTTCCCATGCCTGGCCCTGTGTGAACTGGACAAAGTACACATGTCTCTATCCACTGGACCACCATCCTTAAACAGGCGCTCAGCAGTACTGAGCGTGCTTTCCTTGATGCAAGGACATTCGTGGTCGTGAAGCCTCAGACTAGTTTCAATCTCATCGTGTTTGGTGTACCAGCCTCACGAGCAGTCTATATAGCAATGAAACCACGAAACAAGTGGTTTTGAATCCTAACACAACTGCGGCTTGGCCAGGACTTGTCCAGGACTTGGCTTGATATACAGACTGCTCGTGAGGCTAGTACACCAAACACGATGAGATTGAAACTAGTTTGAGGCTCCACGACCACGAATGTCCTTGCAGCAGGGAAAACACGCTCAGTACTGCTGAGCGCCTGGTGTTTAAGGATGGTGGTCCAGTTCACACAGGGCTGGGCATGGGAACGCAGGACCGAGTCCTGGCCAAGCCGCAGTTCTGTTAATGATTCAGAATCACTTGTTTTGTGATTTCATTGATATATATATATATATATATATATATATATATATATATATATATATATATATATATATATATATATATATATATATATATATATTATATATATATATATATATATATATATATATGGATTTCTTCCTGAAGGCGTGTGAATATTACACTTTCCCCATCACCTCATCGTTTTATTTTACCAATAGGCATATTGCATTACGTAATATGATAGACAAGGTTTAAGATACATTGACGGTACAAAGACGGCATATAAAATACATGATGTTTAAGGGATACATTACAACTACATAATGCAACGTTTACGTCAAAAATTACATCATAAAAATTTCATCCAGCTCCTCAGAACTGGGGCGCGTACCCCTGATACAGCAGGCATTACCCCTCTGAACTGCAGCACTGAGTCACTGAAATAGAAACTAGCCGTCCTGGGATTCCTAGTTACCCCGATGAGTCTTTTGGAACTTAGATGCGCTCTCTCCATATGACCCAAGGGTCTCTCAGCCTATGGGAACTAATATGTAATGGTGGGTATGTTCACCAATCTAGATTTGGGACTCCCTGAAGCTAGCAGCTGCTGCTCCTTCCTCCCTGGTATACTGGAGATTGTTATCAACCACTGTGGATGCACATTTGCAGTCCCATATCACCTGCTTATCGTCTATCAAGGCTTGCAGGGCAACTCCATCTCGGCGCTTTTGATTGCCATCAGATCTGCATAGTTGGGGTGGCTCTCTTATTGCGTGATAAGCTGTTGCAAGGTTCCTCTTTATTTCCTTTTTTATGCTTTGCAGTCTTTCCCTGGGATCTACGGTAAGCAAGACGTTAGTCCCTGAATCAGTTTGCCGATTCACTGCCGGAAATACACCTGTGTTCAGCGAGGAGAGATGAGGTGGCAAGGCGAATGACAACACCAGTGCGGTTGGTCTGTGAGTATAGGCGTGTGCCGAGGGAGGAGTTGGGGGACAGCCAATGGGAAATCCCTGGCATGAGTTCTCACTGCCTACATAAATAATTATCGTATAATATACAGTGTTGTGGTTGTTCCTTTGGATTTCTAGAAGAGATGATGTGGTTATATTAGTAATTTGTATTAAGGATAACTCACTCTCTATTTGTTCAGTTGTGTTTCTAAATTTTCTGTTTTTATCTCTCTTGAGCTTTTTTTTATCTCTCTTATGCTTCTCTATCTCACTCCCTCACTTTTTCCCCTCTCCTTTTCTATTTCTCATTTCTGATTCTCTCTATTTCCCCTTCTCCCCTCTCCCTCTTCTTTTAACCCACTCTCCTCCCTCTTCTCTTAACCCACTCTCCTCCCTCTTCCCCTTCACCCACTCTCCTTTTTCTCCCCTTCCCCTCTCCCCTGTCCCAACTTCCCTCTTCCCCTGTCCCAGTTTCCCTCTCCCTTTCTCCCTCTTACCTCTCTCCCTCGTCCTCCGCCTCTTCTCCCTCCACCTCACCAATCTCTGCCGACCATAAACTCCCACTCTTTGCCTGCCTCTCTGGCAACCCAGCAAGAACACGCCAAATGGAAGCATTTAGCCAGTAATTAACTAGCAATATTGGAAAAGCCCTCACAGTGCATAATGTAGAGCCAGGCTGGGATTATCACAGTGGTAATCAGCCAACCTCAGCAGCACTTGTGCAAATCATCGTAATTTTATGGGTAACAACAACAATGTTTGTGGTAGACAATTTTATTTATCTTTACCATGTCATGTTTGCCTTAGTTTGTTCGAAATAATTGAGTTTGTTTTTACCTCCCTTCCTTTCATCCACCCCTTTCCCTATATATATATATATATATATATATATATATATATAATATATATATATATATATATATATATATATATATATATATATATATATATATATATATATATATTCAACAAGTCGGCCGTCTCCCACCGAGGCAGGGTGACCCAAAAAGAAACAAAATCCCCAAAAAGAAAATACTTTCATCATTCATCACCTTCACCTCACACATAATCACTGTTTTTGCAGAGGTGCTCAGAACACAACAGTTTAGAAGCATATACGTATAAAGATACACAACATATCCCTCCAAACTCCTAATATCCCGAACCCCTCCTTTAAAGTGCAGGCATTGTACTTCCCATTTCCAGGACTCAAGTCCGGCTATATAAAATAACCGGTTTCCCTGAATCCCTTCACTAAATATTACCCTGCTCACACTTCAACAGCTCGTCAGGTCCCAAATACCATTAGTCTCCATTCACTCCTATCGAACACGCTCACGCACGCTTGATGGAAGTCCAAGCCCCTCGCCCACAAAACCTCCTTTACCCCCTCCCTCCAACCTTTTCGAGGACGACCACTACCCCGCCTTCCTTCCCCTACAGATTTATACGCTCTCCATGTCATTCTTCTTTGATCCATTCTCTCTAAATGACCAAACCACCTCAACAACCCCTCTTCTGCCCTCTGACTAATACTTTTATTAACTCCACACCTCCTAATTTCCACACTCCGAATTTTCTGCATAATATTCACACCACACATTGCCCTTAGACAAGACATCTCCACTGCCTCCAACTGCCTCCTCGCTGCAGCACTTACAACCCAAGCTTCACTCCCATATAAGAGTGTTGGTACCACTATACTTTCATACATTCCCTTCTTTGCCTCCATATTTATAACGTTCTTTTTCTCCACATATACCTCAATGCACCACTCACTTTTTTTTCCATCATCAATTCTATGATTAACCTCATCCTTCATAAATTCATCCGCTGATACGTCAACTCTCAAGTATCTGAAAACATTCACTTCTTCCATACTCCTCCTCCCCAATTTGATATCCAATTTTTCTTTATCTAATCACCTTACTCTTTTCTATGTTCACTTTCAACTTTCTACCTTTACACACACTCCCAAATTCGTCCACTAACCTTTGCAATTTTTCTTTAGAATCTCCCATAAGCACAGTATCATCAGCAAAAAGTAACTGTGTCACTTCCCATTTTGTACTTAATTCCCCATAATTTAATCCCACCCCTCTCCCGAACACACTAGCATTTACTTCTTTTACAACTCCATCTATAAATATATTAAACAATCATGGTGACATTACACATCCCTGTCTAAGACCTACTTTTACCGGGAAGTAGTCTCCCTCTCTTCTACACACCCTAACCTGAGGCTCACTATCCTCATAAAAAATCTTTACAGCATTTAGTAACTTACCACCTATTCCATATACTTGCAACATCTGCCACATTGCTCCTATATCCACTCTATCATATGCCTTTTTTAAATCCATAAATGCAATAAAAGCTTCCCTACCTTTATCTGAATACTGTTCACATATATGCTTCAATGTAAACACTTGATCTACACATCCCCTACCCACTCTGAAACCTCCGTGCTCATCCGCAATCCTACATTCTGTCTTGCCTCTAATTCTTTCAATAATAACCCTACTGTACACTTTTCCTGGTATACTCAGTAAACTTATTCCTCTATAATTTTTACAATCTCTTTTGTCCCAATTCCCTTTATATAAAGGGATTATACATGCTCTCCGCCAATCCTTAGGTACCTTTCATACATTTATTAAACAAAAATACCAGCCACTCCAACACTATGGTCCCCTTTCCCCCTGCTTTTAACATTTCTGTCATGATCCCGTCAGTTCCAGCTGCTTTACCCCCTTTCATTCTATGTAAGGCTTCACGTACCTCCACCACACTCACATCCTGCTCTTCTTCACTCTTAAAAGATGATATACCTCCCTGACCAGTGCATGAAATTACCGCCTCCCTTTATATATATATATATATATATATATATATATATATATATATATATATATATATATATATATATATATATAATGTCAGCAACCCGGACATTGCAAGGAAGACAGCTGTCAACCCCTGACAGGAAAGGCAACACGGTTTTGCTCGAAAATTCAGCCGCTGATGTTATGGAAGAAGGATGATCTCATTACTAGCTTTGCTAAGATCAAAGATGGTATCAAGTACCGATAAGTAAATAAGCCTCGACTTCAGCACTATCACATTTATTATGACGTTTTGTGATAAATATCCTATTGCTGTGCTTTTATTATGACGTTTTCGTGATAAATATTCCTAGTGTTGAGCTTATTTGCTTTCCTTAGCTTTCAAGCTTATGCCGTTAAAGATTCTGTATCAGGAATTTTGCCTTAGCTTCCTGTTAATTCGGTCAACGTTAGCTTTACAAATGTAGCTTCTCATCAGCTTCACCTGCGTTAGTTTCAATCAAGAGGCTTGGTTTAGTTTCTGTCAGTCTTCATAGCTCGTTTCACTCCGCAACAATCAAATCGCATTAATTGGACCCAACACGAGTTTTATGACGATAAATTGCGTCAAGAGACGAACCCATCTAGTGTCTACAGTGTTGCAGAGACAGACATCCCATGGATGCCTGTTGGCAACACTGTCCTTCATTGTTTCTCCAGCACATTTATACTCAACTGGGATGACCCATTATTGTGGCCGTGAATGACAATTCTCATCACCCTCCCCGCCCCCTTTTCTCTTCATCCTCCCCCTTCCCCCTCCCTCTTCATCCTCTCCTTCCCCACTCCCTCTTCATCCTCCCCCTTCCCCCCCTCCCTCTTCGATCCTACTCTCGCCTGCCATCCCCTCCTATCCTCTACTGTCCGGTGCCCTACTCGGAATACTAATGTGCTCACTGGCGCCTCTCCTTCGTGAAGACACACTGGCAGTACTAGTAAACATGTTCTCTGCCTCATTGAGTACTCTGGCAGCTGCGGGGTTCACTGCTAGCAAGTGATCCCAATTTTAGGATTTTTCTGAAAAAATTGAGAGCTAGTGATTTTTTTTAAGAGTTTTGTTTGCACGCAGAGAATACTAGAGCAAATGGCTATTATAAGAGTGCTACTATGGCAGCTTGAAGGAGGTGCTAGCATGAGTACTGTGGCAGCCTGAATGAGTACCAGGGCACCTTGACCGAGTACTAGTATTAGTACTATGGCAGCTCGTATGAGTACTGTGGCAGCTTGTGTGAGTACTATGGCAGCTCGTATGAGTACTGTGGCAGCTTGTGTGAGTACTATGGCAGCAAGTGTGAGCATTATAGCAGCCTGAATGAGATCACTTGAAGTTTTTATGAGTACTATGACAACTTGCACGAGTACTATGGCAACTTGTACGAGTACTATGGCAACTTGTATGAGTAATATTTCAAATGGATATCTGTACTGATAATATTGCGGCACAATTTCGGTAATATGCACAATGGTAATTAGTTTCTAGGAGTGAAATTAATATGGAACATAACTTTCTGTGCCAGTTATAGTTCCATGTAAATTACTGGCGCACCTGTTATTTTTCATTACTTATTGTTATAACATAAATCTAGCCGTTTTTAAATATTCTTTTTTTAAAATGTATTAAACGTGTGATACTCCTTCATACGTGAGAAGATAGATTAATATTGTTTTGAAAAATACAAAATGTATGTCTTTACCTAATACGAACAAGTGAATGTTGTAATGTATATTCTCTGCAGGGTAAAGTTTCGATTATTTTTTTTATATCGTACCAGTACCTAGCCTTGACACGCCACCACCATAGCCCGGCACAATTTGCATATTAGACTTTTTAGAAATGAAGATTTATTATTATATTAATTATTATTATTATTATTATTATTACCCTTGCCCATTGTCGTCTTGGTGGCCGCTACGCTCCTCCGGACCTGTCTCCCAGAGCGACCTGTCGTGAATTCCTAAGCGTGTAACCACAGTAGCCTGGCTACTGGATATTCTCCCTTTTCCTTTTCTTTTCCCTGTAGCCCTTTCTTTCCCCCACTCCCTATTCTTGTATCTCCAGGTTCCACTCACTCCTCGTGTGTCTTTACCTGAGCGTAAGTTTAATCTAGTCTATAACTGTATCGCAGGATACTGTATATCGAGAAGTATATTTCTCTTTGTAGATATATGCTGGGAGATTACTTTAATCCCTATGTTTAGGGATTAATCTCGTCTGTTGAAGTGTATACAAGATAGAGGTGTTATATATATATATATATATATATATATATATATATATATATATATATATATATATGTAATGTCGTGCCGAATATGTAAAACTGATCAATTAGCAAGAACTCATTTAAAATTAAGTCCTTTCTGAAATTTTCTCTTATACGTTTAAAGATATATTTTTTTCATTAATGTTAATGTAAAAATTTTTAATTTTGCTCCAAAAGAATCTTAGAAAACTTACCTAACCTTATTATAACAAGAACAATTTATTTTACCCTAACCCAACTAAATATATTTTTGATTTGTTTACAATAATTTAATACTAAACAAACACAATGAAATATATTTTTTTTCGTTAGGTTCAGAATGATTTTGGCGAAATTATTGCATACACAAATTTTCACTTGTCCTATATGGCAAGATGAGCGTTGCTATTTAAGCCAAGATCGCAAGTTCTGCCTATTCGGCACGACATATATATATATATATATATATATATATATATATATATATATATATATATATATATATATATATATATATATATATATATATATATATATATATATAACACCAGGTCTTATTGTGTGGTAAAGCAAGCACATTTTTCCTGGCAATCACTTCCTTAGATTCAGTCCAGTAGAAAGTCTTGCTGACATTAGTACCTTGTCGACAAAATACACAGGATATCTCAGTTTTGTGGCTATGTTGAACGTCTTGCTGATTTCGTCCTCTAAATACTCCGGACTGCAGATGCGCAAGGCTCTCAAGAACATTCTGAGGAACACACTCGTGATTGGATTAGTGAATGTATGACGGCACATTGGTGGACTTCCTATACACTGTAAATTTGAATTTTCTATCAACACGATAGATTAAAACCTCTAGGAAAGGCAAAGTGTTGTTTATTTCATGTTCTGTTGGGAACTTAATGGAAGGTACTAGACCGTTGAGTCTAGGGAGGAACTCATTAATGTTGTGATCCCTAGGCCATAGGCAAAGAACATCATCTACGTATCTGAACCACCAAGAAGTCTAGTCTCAAAGAATTCCATATACAAGTTGCTGAGTAAAGGGCTAAGGGGATTTCCCATTGCCAGGCCTTGTTTTTGAGCATAGTATTTCCCTTTAAACACGAACTTGCAATCAGTAAAACAAACTTTTATCAGTTAAATTATTATGTCCGTGGGGTAGGGCAGGGGAAAGTTTTTTAGTTCCTCTTCAAGGTACGAAAGCAAGTTAGGTGGTAGTGGGGTTAAAGGATATTCGAAGTAGAAATTTGGATCATAGAAATATCGGAATGGTATAGAAGATTCCCATATAAGGCATATTAATCTATACTGAGAAGACTGATAGACAATATTTAGGAATATATGAAGAGATAATTCTGAGTACTCCTGGGAACACTCTAGTACCCCAGAGCAGGACATTTAAATTGATAAGTGAGCACATTCATTTATTTTCTTTTAAATAAAACGTTACACAGGATAATAGCAATCCATATGTATATTATCCACTGTGAAACGTATTTTCTCAAGTCACATGACCTGTTCTAAGCGGCTAGAAAAAAAGCTTGGGGCTGGCTCTTATATTTCTAATTTCATATTCCTTGACTTCTTGAAACTCAGAGGCCCTCACCTACCCCATATGGGGGGGATTGGGATGGTGGTGGTGCGGGTGGCACCAAACCGTTGGCTCACATTCCGAGAGAGGCTGCGGCAGGTGACAAACCCGCACTGAGCTACTCAGAAGAAAAATTTCCCCTCACTCCTTCAGTTGCTGCCTTGCAACTTTGCATAGCTCCTGATGACGCACTGAAAAGTGTGAAAGTACTTGAGCTAAATATTTCTACCCCCAGTGGCTTGTCTTGCACACACACACACACACACACACACACACACACACACACACACACACACACACACACAGATAAACGAGCAAATATGAGATTAGTGCAAAAGCTAGAGTAGCAAACAGGAATAACAGGAAAGTCACTGCAATGGATCAGAGAGTACCTGAGAGGACGGAAACAACGAGTGATAGTACGTGACAAGGTGTCAGAGTGCGCGCTTGTGACGAGTTGGGTTCCTCAGGGGTCAGTCCTAGAACCCGTACTTTCTGGTGTATGTGGATGACATGACGGAAGGGATAGATTCATAGATGTTCCTGTTTGCAGACGATGTGAAGCTGATGTGAAGAATTCAAGCGGATGAGAATCAGGTAGGATTACACAGGGATCTAGACAGGCTGCAAACCTGGTCCAGCAACTGGCTCCAGGAGTGTAACCCACCAAGTGCAAAGTCATGAAGATTGGGGAGGTCAAAGAAGACTGCAGACGGAGTACAGCCTAGGGGGTCAAAAGCTGCAAACCACAATCAAGGAAAAGGATCTTAGGGTGAGTATCATACCGAGCACATCTCCTGAGGAGCACATCAACCACATAACAGCTGCAGCATATAGGCGCCTGGCAAACCTAAGAATAGCGTTTCGATATCTGAGTGACGTGTCGTTCAAGAAACCGTACCCCGGCCGGGATTGAACCCGCGGTCAGAGAGTCTCAAAACTCCAGACCGTCGCGTTAGCCACTAGACCAGTTAGCCACTAGCTGGTCTAGTGGCTAACGCGACGGTCTGGAGTTTTGAGACTCTCTGACCGCGGGTTCAATCCCGGCCGGGGTATGGTTTGTTTGCAATCGTGTCATTACGATTTCGTGAGTCGTTCAAGACACTGCACACCGTGTACGTCAGTCCCATATTGGAGTATGCAGCCCCAGTAAGAAACGCACAAATGGTCAAGCACGTCAAGAAATTAGGGAAAATGAGAAGGTTTCCAACAAGACTAGTCTCGGAGCTAAGAGATATGTCGTACGAGGAGAGGTTAAGCGGAATCAACCTGACGACACTGGACGACAGGAAGGATAGGGGGAGAACATGATATTAACAAATAGGATACTGAGAGGAATTGACAAGGTGGATAAAGACAGGATGTTCCAAAGATGGGACACAGTAACAAGAGGTTACAACTGGAAGTTGAATACTCAGATGAATCACATGGATATTATGAAGGATGTCTCCAGTCATAGATTTGTCATGAAGTGGAACAATCTGGAGAGTGATGTAGTGGAGGAGAGATCCATACATAGCTTTAAGAAGAGGTTCGATAAAGCTCAAGGAGAAGGAGAGAGCGGAGCTAGTAGCGACCAGCGAGACGGGACAAGGAGCTATGACTCAACCCCTTCCACCACAAACAGGTGAATACACATACACACCTTCCTAAGCCTTCCAGTATATAAACTCACTCTATATCCACATCACAAAGGAATATTTTCAATTACGCCTTTGTCTGCCAAATCTTAATTAAACGTGTGAGCCAGATGCATTGTGCTTGGAATGTTCAAAGCTTGATAAATTAGAAGTTTGAAAGCATGTAGGTTACTGCTCTTGGCCAGAGAGGTGATAAGTTTCTTGTAAGACTCGGTTACGGAGTAACAGCAACAATTGAAGACTAGGGAAGCAAGCAGAAGCAAACATCGAAAGCCAGATCTAAACAAATGTTGTTAGTCACATCGGAAGGAAGACAATGAAGGAGCAGGCAATAAGGATGAAGAAGGGAAGAGGAATGTTCACAAGACATAACCATCATGACTCACGAAATTGTAATAACACGGAACGGGTGGTCACAGTGATGGCCCGTGCTAACCTCCCTATACCTGGATTCTACTTGGAGGATATTCCGGGGATCAGCCCCTCAAGGAAGGTTCCTTGACGTTGGTGAGGAGCTCTTGATCTAGGGAATTGGATCTGTGCTCCAGTTCCCTGAATTAAGCCTGAATACCGCCTACATCCCTCCCACAGGCGCTGCATAATCCTACTGGTTTAGCGTTCCCCTTGATTATAATAATCCGAGGATCAGCGCCCTCGCTGCCCGGTTCACGACCAGGCCTCCCGGTAGATCAGAGCCTGATCAACTAGGCTGTTACTGCTGGCTGCACGCAGTGCAACGTACGAACCACAGCCCGGCTGATCCGGCAGTGACTTTAGGTATCTGTCCAGCTCCCCCTTGAAGACAACCAGGGGTCTATTGGTAATTCCTTTTATAGCAGGTGGAAGGCTGTTGAACAGTCTTGGGCCCCGGACACTTACGGTGTTTTACTGTACTAATAGCGCCCCTACTCTTCATTGCGCGTACGTTGCATCGCCTGCCAAGTCTTTCACTTTCGTAGGGATTTATTTCTGTGTGCAGATTAAGGAGCAGTCCCTCTAGGATTTTCCAGGTGTAGATTATGATGTATCTCTCTCGCCTGCGCTCAAGTGAGTACAAGTCAAGTGATTCCAGGCGTTCCCAGTAGTTAAGGTGCTTGGTGGAACCGATATGTTCGGTAAAGGTTCTCTACATTTTCTAGATCTGTGATTTCACCTGCCTTGAATGGAGATGATAGTGTACAGCAGTATTCCAGCATCTTATTGTTGCCAGCTGGCTCAGTTGCTTACGCACTGGCCTGGAGTTTTAAGACTCACTCGCCATGGGTTGAAACCCTACCTGTTCCGTGGTTTGTTAAGACATAACTAGGAAGTCTGTGAGGAGTTGATCAGAAGTTTTAAGTTATTCTCTGCGGAAACAGTAACATTACTAGAGAGTCGAAGAACAAGAGTACATCAGCGAGTACTAGACTGTCCTCACATTGTCCGTGTATTGATTAAGCCACTGGATGGCGAAACGTCTACAAATTAAAGATACTCAGGTGATGCACATGTGTCTAATTCTTCATCTTGTCGACATTGTATATCATTCAAGTACAACTGAGCAAAATACACACAATAGGAGAAACAGTGAAGAGACACCTGAGGAAGTTAGATACCTCGAAGGCAATAGGAATAATATTTCTCCGTGGGTTGCAAAAGAGAGAGAAGAGCACTGTAAGAGCCACTACCTCAAGCCAGAAACAAGTTAGTGGGTACAAGACAACGGCCAGAAATAAGACAATAGACGAATTCCCAATATTTCAGAAAGGGATCGAACGGGTTGTTTTAAACTACAAGTCAGGGTCATTGAGAGGGCATAAAATATGAGGTTATGGAGAAGATAATCTGGAGAGAAGTGGTGTAACACGTGAAAAGATTCGTAAAGCAATCACGAAGATGGTTTTAAAACTAGTAAATCCTATCTCTCAAATCTTGAGATCTATGATGAGGTAAGAGAGGTAATGCGAGACGCAGAGACAGATAGAGGCAGACAAACAAGTCTGAATGAGCTTCGTATTCATGAACTGTAAGAAAGTTTTTGACATAGTATCACGCAAAGGACCGGACAAAGCCAGAGGAGGAGGTAGAAGTAACAGTGAAGGCACTTCAACTGATGAGGGAATATCTGATTATCTGGCAAGAGGTATCAAAATGGGTAAGTATGACAAGAAGGGTTGTAAAGGATCGGTACTGGGACCTATACTGTTTCTGGTGTATATGAACATGACAGAAAAAAGAGAGAGGATCTCAGGGTGAGGATAAACCCAATTGTATCGCCTGAGACAAGTCAACCCAATAACCCCAGCGCTAAACGTGCGTCTTGCTTCATATACGACTTATGCCAGACTCACCTGGGGTTTACGGAGCACCAGTGTGGAACCCACACATGATAAAACACGTCAAGAAACTGGAAAAATAAGTGCAGAAATTTGCAAGTGTGGCTTTTTCAGTTTTTATGAATTGCGACTTATAAAGCCAACTTGATATTCGATGACAGAGGAACCAGGGAAAACATAACGCACAAAATATTGAGAGGAACTGGTTGGGTGGAAAAGGACAGGTTAGTCGAGAGGCAGGAAAGAGGCACACTAGTGCACAGCTGGAAGGAAAATAAAAGAAAAGTCAAATATTTCTTCAGCCTCAGAGTGGTCGGGAAGTAGAACTACCTGGACAGTGAAGTGGTAGAGGCAGGATCTATACATTGCTTTAAAAATAAGTACAAGAGGACTCACGAAGCCAGGAGTGTTACCTAGTAGTGGCCACTTTGAGAAGCCGAGTAAAAACCTGAGGTACCGTCCCTGTACCAACACACACATACACACACACACACACACAGGGAGAGAGAGGACCTAGTAGCACTCGGTGAAGAGGCTGAGCCAGGAGCTGAGTCTCGACCCCTGCAACCACAATTAGGTGAGTACACATACACATAAGAAAACTCATAAAACACACAACATAAATATGCAACATATACAAAACACACACACCATGCTCGCACACAGTATATACATGCAACACATACAACATACACAGACACGCTAGAGAGTGCGCACTCACACCCACATAAACACACACACACAGACACACACACACACACACACACACACACACACACACACACACACACACACACACACACACACACACAGGTAGGTCTCCAAAGAGACCTGGACAGGCTAGACACGTGGTCCAGCAACTGGCTTCTTGAATTCAACTCTGCAAAGTGAAAAGTCATGAAGATCGGAGAAGGGCAAAGAAGACCGCAAACAGAGTATAGACTAGGTGACCAAGGACTGCAAACCTCGCTCAAGGAGAAAGATCTTGGAGTGACCATAACACCGAGCATGTCTCCGGAGGCACACATCAATCAGATAACTGCTGCAGCATACGGGCTCCTGGAAAACCTGAGAATAGCGTTCCGATACCTTAGTAAGGAATCGTTCAAGACACTGTACACTGTGTACATCAGGCCCATACTGGAGTATGCAGCTCCAGTTTGGAACCCACACCTGGGCAAACACGTCAAGAAATTAGAGAAAATGCAAAGGTTTGCAACAAGGCTAGTTCCGGAGCTCAGGGGTATGTCCTACGAAGAAAGGTTGAAGGAAATCGGACTGACGACATTGGAGGACAGGCGGGTCAGGGAAGACATGATAACGACATACAAGATACTGCGTGGAATAGATAAGGTGGACAGAGACAGGATGTTCCAGAGAGGGGACACAGAAACAAGGGGTCACAACTGGAAGCTGAAGACTCAGACGAGTCATAGGGATGTTAGGAAGTATTTCTTCAGTCATAGAGTCGTCAGGAAGTGGAATAGCCTAGCAAGTGATGTAGTGGAGGCAGGAACCATACATAGCTTTAAGACGAGGTATGACAAAGCTCTGGAAGCAGAGAGAGAGAGGACCTAATAGCGATCAGTGAAGAGGCGGGGCCAGGAGCTATGTATCGACCCCTGCAACCACAATTAGGTGAGTACAAACACACATACACACACACATACACACACATATACACACACACACACACACACACACACACACACACACACACACACACACACACACACACACACACACACACACACACACACACACACACATGGTTATTGAGAGAGGGAGCAGAGGCGCTATGTGTACCCCTAACAACAATATTCAATACATCTATCGAAACAGGGAGATTGCCTGAGGCATGGAAGACAGCAAATGTAGTCCCAATCTTTAAAAAAGGAGACAGACATGAAGCATTAAACTACAGACCAGTGTCACTGACATGTATAGTATGCAAAATCATGGAGAAGATTATCAGGAGAAGAGTGGTGGAACACCTAGAAAGGAATGATCTCATCAACAGCAGCCAACATGGTTTCAGGGACGGGAAATCCTGTGTCACAAACCTACTGGAGTTCTATGACATGGTGACAGCAGTAAGACAAGAGAGAGAGGGGTGGGTGGATTGCATTTTCTTGGACTGCAAGAAGGCGTTTGACACAGTTCCACACAAGAGATTGGTGCAAAAACTGGAGGACCAAGCAGGGATAACAGGGAAGGCACTACAATGGATCAGGGAATACTTGTCAGGAAGACAGCAGCGAGTCATGGTACGTGGCGAGGTGTCAGAGTGGGCACCTGTGACCAACGGGGTCCCGCAGGGGTCAGTCCTAGGACCAGTGCTGTTTCTGGTATTTGTGAACGACATGACGGAAGGAATAGACTCTGAGGTGTCCCTGTTTGCAGATGACGTGAAGTTGATGAGAAGAATTCACTCGATCGAAGACCAGGCAGAACTACAAAGGGATCTGGACAGGCTGCAGACCTGGTCCAGCAATTGGCTCCTGGAGTTCAATCCCACCAAGTGCAAAGTCATGAAGATTGGGGAAGGGCAAAGAAGGCCGCAGACGGAGTACAGTCTAGGGGGTCAGAGACTACAAACCTCACTCAAGGAAAAAGATCTTGGGGTGAGTATAACACCAGGCACATCTCCTGAAGCGCACATCAACCAAATAACTGCTGCAGCATATGGGCGCCTAGCAAACCTCAGAACAGCATTCCGACATCTTAATAAGGAATCATTCAGGACCCTGTACACCGTGTACGTTAGGCCCATATTGGAGTATGCGGCACCAGTTTGGAACCCACATCTAGCCAAGCACGTGAAGAAACTAGAGAAAGTGCAAAGGTTTGCAACAAGACTAGTCCCAGAGCTAAGAGGTATGTCCTACGAGGAGAGGTTAAGGGAAATCAACCTGACGACACTGGAGGACAGGAGAGATAGGGGGGACATGATAACGACATACAAAATACTGAGAGGAATTGACAAGGTGGACAAAGACAGGATGTTCCAGAGATTGGACACAGTAACAAGGGGACACAGTTGGAAGCTGAAGACACAGATGAATCACAGGGATGTTAGGAAGTATTTCTTCAGCCACAGAGTAGTCAGTAAGTGGAATAGTTTGGGAAGCGATGTAGTGGAGGCATGATCCATACATAGCTTTAAGCAGAGGTATGATAAAGCTCACGGCTCAGGGAGAGTGACCTAGTAGCGATCAGTGAAGAGGCGGGGCCAGGAGCTCGGACTCGACCCCCGCAACCTCAACTAGGTGAGTACAACTAGGTGAGTACACACACACACACACACATATACACACACACACACACACACACACACACACACACACACACACACACACACACACACACACACACACACACACACACACACACACACATATATATATACACACACACACACACATATACACACACACACACACACACACACACACACACACACACACACACACACACACACACACACACACACACACACTAAGCGAGTGCACACACAATGAACCATCAAACTAGCTCAGGTATTCTCACTTGGCTGAGTGTTGACGTTCAATTACCAGCTGGAATTGGGATTTTAAGGCGAGGAGCAAGTGAGAGAGAGTGACAAAGAACGCATATTAGAGAGAGACCTACACACACCTCCATTTCCAGATCACAGCACAGGAAGGCAGATCCCCGTCACAGTCCGATCACCAACAGACTGATCAGACTGGGCCGTGGTTAGCAGACGTAGGCTCGAATCTCTCCCAGTTTTTCCGTGTTTAGCGCTTTCAGTACTATTAGTAATAGTTCTGTTACTAATGGTTTTAGAAGCAGCACTAATAATTTTTTGTTGTTTGTAATAACCATATTGGTACTAATTTTAATTTTATCTGCATGTACGATTGCTCAACCTAGAAATTTTAATTGTATAGCCAGTGAGCAGTTACACTGTTTAACATGGAAGATTTATCATGGCAGTTACACTGTTTAACATGGAAGCTGAGACGAACCAGGACCAATGGAATGGCAACTATCAACACTGTTAATATATTGCTCATTCTATCAATACTGTCGTCTATAGCACTCCTCTCCTCCATTACAGACTCTACTTTGTTTATCCTCTCCACCCTCGCTAGTCAGTCCCAGATCAAGCTTATTAAACTGTTAGCACACCTTACCCCTACAGCTCTGTATGACCCGTGAGGACTTAACGCTTAGTTTTGATTATAATAATACTGTCGTATGTATTTATGTAATATTACATCAGTGTTCCATCTAGTATGAAGGTTGGTAGAGAGTATGTACTCAATGGCCTCAGATTCATAACCCGTCGAAGGTGGGACGGACAGAGTTGCAATTGTAATCTGGATTTCTTTGAGGCTGGACTCCGGCTCGTGCAAACCCATGTAACTGTCTCGATACAACGCTGCCAGAGCATGTACGTCTATTGTTGCAGTCCTTTTCGTTTCCCGTCATATGCACAACAAACGCTCGTATATAATCTAGGATCAAGACGATACTGGTCGGATTATTAACTCTGAGTGTTAGCAACCCGGTACGACCCACTGAAGCCACGGTCATCAGACATGTTCATAATTATACACAAATAACCCGCCTATAGGAGAATGAAACTTGTGACTACGTTTCGATCTGACTTGGAGCATTAACTTTCACATTAACTAGTTTCGGTTCAAGTCGGACCGAAATGTCGTTTAAAGTTTCATTCTCCAATAGGCGGGTTGTGTGTATTGTCCCAGTCATGTTATTGTGTCTTGTTATTCTTTTCAACAATAATTCTTTTTTCTTCAAAGTGCATTGTACAAATAATATAGACGTGGTTGACATTATTGGTATACTATATAGAAAGCCCTTAGTTACGCAGAGCATTTCTGGAAAACTAAGTTAATCTTGTCCTCCCGGGATGCGACCCACACTAGTCGACTAACACTCAGGTAAGTACGTACCTACTGCTAGGTGGACATTGGCAGCAGGTGTAAAGAAGCATACCCAACGTTTCACCCGTGCCTGGGATCGATGTCGGACCCTCAGTGTGTGTGAGCTGAGGGTGTTGCACACGTGTCATACTGTCAGTATTGTATACCATAAACATTGTATACCATAAACATTGTATACCATAAACATAAAGACTGGCTTAGACACATGAGCAAACACTGGGACATGTTTCTTTAAAAACGTTTGGGTCCTGGGACTTTGATCATTTCTAACACACAGAGATTAAAGAGAGATTTTATATTGGCTGAGAGTGAGGTGTGAGTGACACATGGTGACCCGAAGAATGCCATATTGGGACCAGGCAAAGCACCACCTATCTAACAACACAGGAATCCCATGATTCCATTGGCTATCCGTCCTCATCCCAATATATCATTCTTCGGGTCACCATGTGTCACACACCACTCTCCGCCTATATATACTGTCTTTTTAATCTGTGTGTGTTACAGAACACACCTCCGGAGAATCTGAGTCGTTCAGGAATAGCTCAAATGGAGTTAAGTCAACGCGCCCTTGTCACAGGGCTGCCCCCGCCATAGGGCTGTGAACGGTACACCACTTGACATGAATACTCACAGTGGGAATGGTCAAGGCGACTGCGTGACCCACTTCTATCACGAGCTCCAGAGTCCAGAGAGTTACACTCTGTAGAGAGAAGGCAAGTTGAGATGAAGTGAGCACGTCAGTGCAGCTGCGACCACGGGCCCTTGCTACAGTAACCTTGCCTGTAGCCTACATACTGCACCACTGACGGGTCATCTTATGATTAAGACCCGTGCCAGGCCGTGTACTGGCGAACATTAACAACAACAACAACTCTGTAAGTTAGAAGTGATCAAAGTCTCAGGACCTAAACGGAAGAATCTTTGTTTAAGCTTCTAGACCAAGTTATGTTTGCGAGTTTAATCTGTACTGTTTATGTTAGTTTGTGAGCTTAAGGGTCTGCTTGCCCTCACCCACCCCACATGTGTATGTATGTGTGTGTGTGTGTGTGTGTGTGTGTGTGTGTGTGTGTGTGTGTGTGTGTGTGTGTGTGTGTGTGTGTGTGTTTTGCAGCTGTTTGCTTGCTAATGTTTTATGTACATGGTTAGTTAAATATCTTTATTATGCGCCTCTTCCCGTGAGTGATAGTCAAAAATTAGACCCGTCATGGATCCAGGGGATTGACTGTGCTTCAACATTTCCTAGCTAGACAGGCTGATTTCAGAATCAACTATTTACAATTTTATTGACTCCAATCAATAAAAAACACTTTGCACATAGCATATAATAGCTGCAAACTGAAATCGCGTGTGTGGGCTGTTAGTAAGCGGGTGAGCTGAAGTAGAACTGTGTTGCTACAGTTAGACCGTCCATCTGTGTTGACGTCCGTTTTCCTTTCAGGCGAGTACAACTCTGCGCTGACAATCATCTTCCACCACAATATTCTCAACAAATTTATTCTCAAAGAGCTATAATATGTATGAGAGCTATGTTTTTAATTTTTATTGTCGAACTTTGTCAGTTTTGTGCTTTCGAATACTTTTTGTCCGTTATAATTTGCACCTCTAAATTAAAGGAGCTGTTGAAAAGCTCTGAGCGTAGCTCTTCCTACGTTCCTCTCTTCCTTGCTTCTGTTTATTTGAGGACAGAGTCCTGGATGAATCGATGAATCATTTTATTTAAGAACATAAAAGAGCAGCACTGCTGCAGGCCTACTGGTCCATGCTAAGCAAGTCAAAGTCACACGCGCCCACATCCACTCATGTGTCTGTCTAACCTATATTTAGACACTACACAATGTTTCAGTTTCAATGACGTTACTTGGCAGTTTGTTCCATTCATCCACAACTTTAGAGCTGCAAAGAAAATGATTACTGTGCTACTCCCGGAAAATGGCTAGTGCACTACGCCAGGAAAATGGATAGTGCGCTACGCCAGGAAAATGCTTTATACATTCAGGGGCTTCTCGTCTCCTCAATTCGCTCAGTATAGTTCTGGCTGGTAGACAGGAGATGATATGAAACGAATTTTAAAGATATAAAATGTAACTCGATTTAAGATTGATACAGAAGTGTGTGAGCGCCTGGAGAGCACTCCTGACCTGAACCTCAGCGCCTGGAGAGCACTCCAGACCTGAACCTCAGCGCCTGGAGAGCACTCCAGACCTGAACCTCAACGCCTGGAGAGCACTCCAAACCTGAACCTCAGCGCCTGGAGAGCACTCCAGGCCTGAACCTCAACGCCTGGAGAGCACTCCAGACCTGAACCTCAACGCCTGGAGAGCACTCCAGACCTGAACCTCAACGCCTGGAGAGCACTCCAGACCTGAACCTCAGCGCCTGGAGAGCACTCCAGGCCTGAACCTCAACGCCTGGAGAGCACTCCAGACCTGAACCTCAGCGCCTGGAGAGCACTTCAGACCTGAACCTCAGCGCCTGGAGAGCACTCCAGGCCTGAACCTCAACGCCTGGAGAGCACTCCAGACCTGAACCTCAGCGCCTGCAGAGCACTCCAGGCCTGAACCTCAGCGCCTGGAGAGCACTCCAGGCCTGAACCTCAGCGCCTGGAGAGCACTCCAGGCCTGAACCTCAGCGCCTGGAGAGCACTCCAGGCCTGAACCTCAGCGCCTGGAGAGCACTCCAGGCCTGAACCTCAGCGCCTGGAGAGCACTCCAGGCCTGAACCTCAGCGCCTGGAGAGCACTCCAGGCCTGAACCTCAGCGCCTGAAGAGCACTCCAGACCTGAACCTCAGCGCCTGGAGAGCACTCCAGGCCTCAACCTCAGCACCTGGAGAGCACTCCAGGCCTGAACCTCAGCGCCTGGAGAGCACTCCAGGCCTGAACCTCAGCGCCTGGAGAGCACTCTAGGCCTGAACCTCAGCGCCTGGAGAGCACTCCAGGCCTGAACCTCAGCGCCTGGAGAGCACTCCAGGCCTGAACCTCGGCGCCTGGAGAGCACTCCAGACCTGAATCTCAGCGCCTGGAGAGCACTCCAGACCTGAACCTCAGCGCCTAGAGAGCACTCCAGACCTGAACCTCAGCGCCTGGAGAGCACTCCAGGCCTGAACCTCAGCGCCTGGAGAGCACTCCAGGCCTGAACCTCAGCGCCTGGAGAGCACTCCAGGCCTGAACCTCAGCGCCTGGAGAGCACTCCAAGCCTGAACCTCAGCGCATGGGGAGCACTCCAGGCCTGAACCTCAGCGCCTGGAGAGCACTCCAGGCCAGAACCTCAGCGCCTGGAGAGCACTCTAGGCCTGAACCTCAGAGCCTGGAGAGCACTCCAGACCTGAACCTCAGCGCCTGGAGAGCACTCCAGGTTGGAACCTCAGCGTCTGGAGAGCACTCCAGGCGTGAACCTCAGCGCCTGGAGAGCACTCTAAGCCTGAACCTCAGCGCCTGGAGAGCACTCCAGACCTGAACCTCAGCGCCTGGAGAGCACTCTAGGCCTGAACCTCAGCGCCTGGAGAGCACTCCAGACCTGAACCTCAGCGCCTGGAGAGCACTCTAGGCCTGAACCTCAGCGCCTGGAGAGCACTCCAGACCTGAACCTCAGCGCCTGGAGAGCACTCTAGGCCTGAACCTCAGCGCCTGGAGAGCACTCCAGACCTGAACCTCAGTGCCTGGAGAGCACTCCATGCCTGAACCTCAGCGCCTGGAGAGCACTCTAGGCCTGAACCTCAGGGCCTGGAGAGCACTCCAGACCTGAACCTCAGCACCTGGAGAGCACTCCAGGCCTGAACCTCAGCGCCTGGAGAGCACTCCAGACCTGAACCTCAGCGCCTGGAGAGCACTCCAGACCTGAACCTCAGCGCCTGGAGAGCACTCCAGACCTGAACCTCAGCGCCTGGAGAGCACTCTAGGCCTGAACCTCAGCGCCTGGAGAGCACTCCATGCCTGAACCTCAGCGTCTGGAGAGCACTCTAGGACTGAACCTCAGCGCCTGGAGAGCACTCCAGGCCTGAAAATCAGCGCCTGGAGAGCACTCTAGGCCTGAACCTCAGCGCCTGGAGAGCACTCCAGACCTGAACCTCAGCGCCTGGAGAGCACTCCAGGTTGGAACCTCAGCGTCTGGAGAGCACTCCAGGCCTGAACCTCAGCGCCTGGAGAGCACTCTAGGCCTGAACCTCAGCGCCTGGAGAGCACTCCAGACCTGAACCTCAGCGCCTGGAGAGCAGT
This sequence comes from Cherax quadricarinatus, assembly GCF_038502225.1. Taxonomy (NCBI): domain Eukaryota; kingdom Metazoa; phylum Arthropoda; class Malacostraca; order Decapoda; family Parastacidae; genus Cherax; species Cherax quadricarinatus. The sequence continues at coordinate 10,888,319 of NC_091341.1, forward strand.
CCAGGCCTGAACCTCAGCACCTGGAGAGCACTCCAGGCCTGAACCTCAGCGCCTGGAGAGCACTCCAGACCTGAACCTCAGCGCCTGGAGAGCACTCCAGACCTGAACCTCAGCGCCTGGAGAGCACTCCAGGCCTGAACCTCAGCGCCTGGAGAGCACTCTAGGCCTGAACCTCAGCGCCTGGAGAGCACTCCAGACCTGAACCTCAGCGCCTGGAGAGCACTCCAGGTTGGAACCTCAGCGTCTGGAGAGCACTCCAGGCCTGAACCTCAGCGCCTGGAGAGCACTCTAGGCCTGAACCTCAGCGCCTGGAGAGCACTCCAGACCTGAACCTCAGCGCCTGGAGAGCAGTCCAGACCTGAACCTCAGCGCCTGGAGAGCACTCCAGACCTGAACCTCAGCGCCTGGAGAGCACTCTAGGCCTGAATCTCAGCGCCTGGAGAGCACTCCATGCCTGAACCTCAGCGCCTGGAGAGCACTCCAGACCTGAACCTCAGCACCTGGAGAGCACTCCAGGCCTGAACCTCAGCGCCTGGAGAGCACTCCAGACCTGAACCTCAGCACCTGGAGAGCACTCCAGGCCTGAACCTCAGCGCCTGGAGAGCACTCTAGGCCTGAACCTCAGCACCTGGAGAGCACTCCAGGCCTGAACCTCAGCGCCTGGAGAGCACTCTAGGCCTGAACCTCAGCGCCTGGAGAGCACTCCAGACCTGAACCTCAGCGCCTGGAGAGCCCTCCAGGTTGGAACCTCAGCGTCTGGAGAGCACTCCAGGCCTGAACCTCAGCGCCTGGAGAGCACTCTAGGCCTGAACCTCAGCGCCTGGAGAGCACTCCAGGCCTGAACCTCAGCGCCTGGAGAGCACTCTAGGCCTGAACCTCAGCGCCTGGAGAGCACTCCAGGCCTGAACCTCAGCGCCTGGAGAGCACTCCAGACCTGAACCTCAGCGCCTGGAGAGCACTCTAGGCCTGAACCTCAGCGCCTGGAGAGCACTCCAGACCTGAACCTCAGTGCCTGGAGAGCACTCCATGCCTGAACCTCAGCGCCTGGAGAGCACTCTAGGCCTGAACCTCAGGGCCTGGAGAGCACTCCAGACCTGAACCTCAGCACCTGGAGAGCACTCCAGGCCTGAACCTCAGCGCCTGGAGAGCACTCCAGACCTGAACCTCAGCGCCTGGAGAGCACTCCAGACCTGAACCTCAGCGCCTGGAGAGCACTCCAGACCTGAACCTCAGCGCCTGGAGAGCACTCTAGGCCTGAACCTCAGCGCCTGGAGAGCACTCCATGCCTGAACCTCAGCGTCTGGAGAGCACTCTAGGACTGAACCTCAGCGCCTGGAGAGCACTCCAGGCCTGAAAATCAGCGCCTGGAGAGCACTCTAGGCCTGAACCTCAGCGCCTGGAGAGCACTCCAGACCTGAACCTCAGCGCCTGGAGAGCACTCCAGGTTGGAACCTCAGCGTCTGGAGAGCACTCCAGGCCTGAACCTCAGCGCCTGGAGAGCACTCTAGGCCTGAACCTCAGCGCCTGGAGAGCACTCCAGACCTGAACCTCAGCGCCTGGAGAGCAGTCCAGGCCTGAACCTCAGCACCTGGAGAGCACTCCAGGCCTGAACCTCAGCGCCTGGAGAGCACTCCAGACCTGAACCTCAGCGCCTGGAGAGCACTCCAGACCTGAACCTCAGCGCCTGGAGAGCACTCCAGGCCTGAACCTCAGCGCCTGGAGAGCACTCTAGGCCTGAACCTCAGCGCCTGGAGAGCACTCCAGACCTGAACCTCAGCGCCTGGAGAGCACTCCAGGTTGGAACCTCAGCGTCTGGAGAGCACTCCAGGCCTGAACCTCAGCGCCTGGAGAGCACTCTAGGCCTGAACCTCAGCGCCTGGAGAGCACTCCAGACCTGAACCTCAGCGCCTGGAGAGCAGTCCAGACCTGAACCTCAGCGCCTGGAGAGCACTCCAGACCTGAACCTCAGCGCCTGGAGAGCACTCTAGGCCTGAATCTCAGCGCCTGGAGAGCACTCCATGCCTGAACCTCAGCGCCTGGAGAGCACTCCAGACCTGAACCTCAGCACCTGGAGAGCACTCCAGGCCTGAACCTCAGCGCCTGAGAGCACTCCAGACCTGAACCTCAGCACCTGGAGAGCACTCCAGGCCTGAACGTCAGCGCCTGGAGAGCACTCCAGGCCTGAACCTCAGCGCCTGGAGAGCACTCCAGGCCTGAACCTCAGCACCTGGAGAGCACTCCAGTCCTGAACCTCAGCGCCTGGAGAGCACTCTAGGCCTGAACCTCAGCGCCTGGAGAGCACTCCAGGTATGAACCTCAGCGCCTGGAGAGCACTCCAGGCCTGATCCTCAGCGCCTGGAGAGCACTCCAGGCCTCAACCTCAGCGCCTGGAGAGCACTCTAGGACGGAACCTCAGCGCCTGGAGAGCACTCTAATCCTGAACCTCAGCACCTGGAGAGCACTCTAGGCCTGAACCTCAGCGGATGGAGGGCACTCCAGGTTCGAACCTCAGCGCCTGGAGAGCACTCCAGGTCTGAACCTCAGCGCCTGGAGAGCACTCCAGGCCTGATCCTCAGCGCCTGGAGTGCACTCCAGGCATCAACCTCAGCGACTGGAGAGCACTCTAGGTCGGAACCTCAGCGCCTGGAGAGCACTCTAATCCTGAACCTCAGCACCTGGAGAGCACTCTAGGCCTGAACCTCAGCGTATGGAGGGCACTCCAGGTTCGAACCTCAGCGCCTGGAGGGCACTCCAGGTTGGAACCTCAGCGCCTGGAGAGCACTCCAGGTCGGAACCTCAGCGCCTGGAGAGCACTCCGGGTCGGAACCTTAGCGCCTGAAGAGCACTCCAGGACGGAACCTCAGCGCCTGGAGGGCACTCCAGGTCTGAACCTCAGCGCCAGGAGAACACTCCAGGTCGGAACCTCAGCGCCTGAAGGGCACTCAGGGTCGGAACCTCAGAGAGAGCACTCCAGGTTGGAACACTCTGGAGGGCACTCCAGTTTGTCAGCGCCTGGAGGGCACTCTCTGAACCTCAGCGCCAGGAGAACACTCCAGGTTGGAACCTCAGCGCCTGAAGAGCACTCCAGGTTGGAACCTCAGCGCCTGGAGGGTACTCCTGGCCTGAACCTCAGCGCCAGGAGAACACTCCAGGTCGGAACCTCAGCGCCTGAAGAGCACTCCAGGTTGGAACCTCAGCGCCTGGAGGGTACTCCAGGGCTGAACCTCAGCGCCTGGAGAGCACTCCAGGTCTGAACCTCAGCGTCTGGAGGGCACTCCAGGTTGGAACCTCTGCGCCTGAAGGGCACTCCAGGTTGGAACCTCAGCGCCTGAAGGGCACTCCGGGTCAGAACCTCAGCGCCTGGAGAGCACTCCAGGTTGGAACCTCAGCGCCTGGAGGGCACTCCAGGCCTGAACCTCAGCGCCTGGAGAACACTCCAGGTCGGAACCTCAGCGCCTGGAGGGCACTCCATGCCTGAACCTCAGCGCCTGGAGAGCACTCGAGTTTGGAACCTCAGCGCCTGGAGGGCACTCCAGGTTGGAACCTCGGCGCCTGGAGGGCACTCCAGGCCTGAACCTCAGCGCAAGGAGAACACTCCAGGTCGGAACCTCAGCGCCTGGAGGGCACTCCAGGCCTGAACCTCAGCGCCTGGAGGGCATTCCAGGTCGGAACCTCAGCGCCTGAAGGGCACTCCGGGTCGGAACCTCAGCGCTTGGAGGGCACTCCAGGTCTGAACCTCAGCGCTTGGAGGGCACTCCAGGTCTGAACCTCAGAGCTTGGAGGGCACTCCAGGTCTGAACCTCAGCGCTTGGAGGGCACTTCAGGTCTGAACCTCAGAGCTTGGAGGGCACTCCAGGTCTGAACCTCAGCGCTTGGAGGGCACTCCAGGTCTGAACCTCAGAGCTTGGAGGACACTCCTCCAGGCCTGAACTTCAGCGCTTGAAGGGCACTCCAGGTCTGAACCTCAGCGCTTGGAGGGCACTCCAGGTCTGAACCTCAGCGCTTGGAGGGCACTCCAGGTCTGAACCTCAGCGCTTGGAGGGCACTCCAGGTCTGAACCTCAGCGCTTGGAGGGCACTCCAGGTCTGAACCTCAGCGCTTGGAGGGCACTCCAGGTCTGAACCTCAGCGCTTGGAGGGCACTCCAGGTCTGAACCTCAGCGCTTGGAGGGCACTCCAGGTCTGAACCTCAGCGCTTGGAGGGCACTCCTCTACGCCTGAACCTCAGCGCTTGGAGGGCACTCTAGGTCTGAACCTCAGCCCTTCCCAGGTTGAAGAGGTTCACGAGTTATCAGGTTTCACCAGTGCTGGAAGGAAACCCTTGACAGAATTTCTCACGCTAGGCGAAATTCTCGGCAGAATTTTTTGTAGTGGGAGAAACTTTCGGTTTAATTTCTCCTAGTGGGAGAAATTCTCAAGAATTTCTCGTGGAAGTATTTTCCTTTCGAAACGCTACTTTCAGTTATAATTCTTGGAAAGATAATCCTGCATTTTTAATACCCTGGCATAAATTAATACCGTGTTGGAAATAATTCTCGTAATTCTCATCTCTAAACCAAGAATTAACCGACTGCTTATGTACCTTGCTGGAATAATACCCAGTGAGAATTCAATCGGCAATCATCTGTATGAGGAATTCAGAATATTAATTATATAATGTTAATGCTTTGGAAATATTGAAGCCTCGGGAAATTTGTAACTGACTGCAATAAAGGACAAATGAAAACAATTGCGTTGTATAGGAATCGATTTATGTGTACGTGGCTCCGATTATCTTTTAATGTTAAGTGAAAGGGCACAAGTGCAACTAATGTGACACTTTATTGGGGCAACGTTTCGCTCTCTAGGAGCTTTGTCACAGTAAATTGTTACGTTAGTTGCGAGGTAGGAGTCGTCCTAGGAATGGTTGGAGGAAGGGGGGGATAAAGGAGGTTTTGCCTGCGAGGGGCTTTGACTTCCAGCAAGCGTGCGTGAGCGTGTTAGGTTGGAACGAGTGGAGACGAATGGGTTTTATGAATTAATGTTGGAGTGTGAGTACTTCCCACTTTCAGGGAATCCTGAAAGTGGGAAGTACAGTGCCTGCACTCTGAGGAAAGGGCACTGATATGTTGTAACTTTTAAACTGTAGTGTATGCGCGCCTCTAGAAAGATAGTGATGGAATAAATGATGATGAAAGTGCTTCTTCCTTCTCGGGTTACCCTGCCTAGGTAGGAAACGGCCGATGTGTTAATAAAAAACTTAGTTGGTGATGTGTTTTTTTTTTTACCAAATACATTGTCGGTAATTTTACCATTATTACTGCCTTTTTAGTAAGCAATGTTTTGTTTGGAAAGAAGTATATCAGCGAAAAAATTGCAAATTCACTGTATATATCCCGGTCACACCAGCATGCATATGCTTGGTGTATTCATAAGTATGAACAGGTTTTATACCTGCCTCTGTTTACCAAGCAGTAAACAGGTACCTGGGTGTTGAATGCAGCACCGAGGGAAGGGACGGAAAGGATAATATATCTTAAAGATGGGCTTTGATACGAGCTGAGATAGAAGAGCACCTCCCAGCCTGTAAGTTGAATTACGAAAAAAAGTACTCGTATGGAATATACCACGAGAAACACAATCAATTTAGCGCCAATTTGGCCATGTAATAGGGAGACAAATACAAAAGAAAATACTAGCAACTGTAATCCAAAGTCTGAAATCAGTCAAGAGTTTAACAACGCTCCCAAAACTGCTGTAAACACACTGCTACTGCTATCTTTTTTAAATCAGATTATTGCTGTCACATACTCATATCTTTGACGGGATTTATGTATGCTCGTGTTTGGACATTTTTCCAATAGATTTATGAATCCCGTCCCGCGCTATAGTCTGTTTTTTATTCTGTTTGTTTGTGTTGTTACTAGTGTCAAGTCTGGTAATAGACAAGTTAGCAGCATAAACTAACTACATGCAAAATTTCTACTCAGCTTGAACGACAACACTGATGTATTAACTGTCCTCTTATTGAGGAATGAAGGTACAAATGTCCTCTTGTTGAGGAATGAAGGTACAAGTGTCCTCTTGTTGAGGAATGAAGGTACAAGTGTCCTCTTGTTGAGGAATGAAGGTACAAATGTCCTCTTGTTGAGGAATGAAGGTACAAGTGTCCTCTTGTTGAGGAATGAAGGTACAAGTGTCCTCTTGTTGAGGAATGAAGGTACAAGTGTCCTCTTGTTGTGGAATGAAGGTACAAGTGTCCTCTTATTGAGGAATGAAGGTACAAGTGTCCTCTTGTTGAGGAATGAAGGTACAAGTGTCCTCTTGTTAAGGAATGAAGGTACAAGTGTTCTCTTGTTGTGGAATGAAGGTACAAGTGTCCTCTTGTTGAGGAATGAAGGTACAAGTGTCCTCTTGTTGAGGAATGAAGGTACAAGTGTCCTCTTGTTGAGGAATGAAGGTACAAGTGTTCTTTTGTTGTGGAATGAAGGTACAAGTGTCCTCTTGTTGAGGAATGAAGGTACAAGTGTCCTCTTGTTGAGGAATGAAGGTACAAGTGTCCTCTACTTAAGGAATGAAGGTACAACTGTCCTCTTGTTATGGAATAAAGGTACAAGTGTCCTCTTGTTGTGGAATGAAGGTACAACTATCCTCTTGTTATGGAATAAAGGTACAAGTGTCCTCTTGTTGTGGAATGAAGGTACAACTATCCTCTTGTTATGGAATAAAGGTACAAGTGTCCTCTTGTTGTGGAATGAAGGTACAACTGTCTTCTTGTTATGGAATGAAGGTACGACTGTCCTCTTGTTGTGGAATGAAGGTACAACTATCCTCTTGTTATGGAATAAAGGTACAAGTGTCCTCTTGTTGTGGAATGAAGGTACAACTGTCTTCTTGTTATGGAATGAAGGTACGACTGTCCTCTTGTTGTGGAATGAAGGTACAACTGTCTTCTTGTTATGGAATGAAGGTACGACTGTCCTCTTGTTGTGGAATGAAGGTACAACTATCCTCTTGTTATGGAATAAAGGTACAAGTGTCCTCTTGTTGTGGAATGAAGGTACAACTGTCTTCTTGTTATGGAATGAAGGTACGACTGTCCTCTTGTTGAGGAATGAAGGTACAAGTGTCCTCTTGTTGAGGAATGAAGGTACAAGTGTCCTCTTGTTAAGGAATGAAGGTACAAGTGTCCTCTTGTTGAAGAATGAAGGTACAACTATCCTCTTGTTATGGAATAAAGGTACAAGTGTCCTCTTGTTGTGGAATGAAGGTACAACTGTCTTCTTGTTATGGAATGAAGGTACGACTGTCCTCTTGCTATGGAATGAAGGTACAACTGTCTTCTTGTTATGGAATGAAGGTACGACTGTCCTCTTGCTATGGAATGAAGGTACAAATGTCCTCTTGTTATGGAATGAAGGTACAGCTGTCCTCTTGTTATGGAATGAAGGTACAACTGTCTTCTTGTTATGGAATGAAGGTACAGCTGTCCTCTTGCTATGGAATGAAGGTACAACTGTCTTCTTGTTATGGAATGAAGGTACAGCTGTCCTCTTGCTATGGAATGAAGGTACAAATGTCCTCTTGTTATGGAATGAAGGTACAGCTGTCCTCTTGCTATGGAATGAAGGTACAACTGTCTTCTTGTTATGGAATGAAGGTACAGCTGTCCTCTTGCTATGGAATGAAGGTACAACTGTCTTCTTGTTATGGAATGAAGGTACAACTGTCTTCTTGTTATGGAATGAAGGTACAGCTGTCCTCTTGCTATGGAATGAAGGTACAACTGTCTTCTTGTTATGGAATGAAGGTACAGCTGTCCTCTTGCTATGGAATGAAGGTACAACTGTCTTCTTGTTATGGAATGAAGGTACAGCTGTCCTCTTGTTATGGAATGAAGGTACAAATGTCCTCTTGTTATGGAATGAAGGTACAGCTGTCCTCTTGTTATGGAATGAAGGTACAACTGTCCTCTTGTTATGGAATGAAGGTACAGCTGTCCTCTGCTATGGAATGAAGGTACAACTGTCCTCTTGTTATGGAATGAAGGTACAACTGTCCTCTTGTTATGGAATGAAGGTACAGCTGTCTTCTTGCTATGGAATGAAGGTACAAATGTCCTCTTGTTATGGAATGAAGGTACAGCTGTCCTCTTGCTATGGAATGAAGGTACAACTGTCCTCTTGTTATGGAATGAAGGTACAGCTGTCCTCTGCTATGGAATGAAGGTACAACTGTCCTCTTGTTATGGAATGAAGGTACAACTGTCCTCTTGTTATGGAATGAAGGTACAACTGTCCTCTTGTTATGGAATGAAGGTACAACTGTCCTCTTGTTATGGAATGAAGGTACAACTGTCCTCTTGCTATGGAATGAAGGTACAACTGTCCTCTTGTTATGGAATGAAGGTACAGCTGTCCTCTTGCTATGGAATGAAGGTACAAATGTCCTCTTGTTATGGAATGAAGGTACAGCTGTCCTCTTGCTATGGAATGAAGGTACAAATGTCCTCTTGTTATGGAATGAAGGTACAACTGTCCTCTTGTTATGGAATGAAGGTACAACTGTCTTCTTGTTATGGAATGAAGGTACGACTGTCCTCTTGCTATGGAATGAAGGTACAACTGTCTTCTTGTTATGGAATGAAGGTACAACTGTCCTCTTGTTATGGAATGAAGGTACAACTGTCCTCTTGTTATGGAATGAAGGTACAACTGTCTTCTTGTTATGGAATGAAGGTACGACTGTCCTCTTGCTATGGAATGAAGGTACAACTGTCTTCTTGTTATGGAATGAAGGTACAACTGTCCTCTTGTTATGGAATGAAGGTACAACTGTCCTCTTGTTATGGAATGAAGGTACAACTGTCCTCTTGTTATGGAATGAAGGTACAACTGTCCTCTTGTTATGGAATGAAGGTACAACTGTCTTCTTGTTATGGAATGAAGGTACGACTGTCCTCTTGCTATGGAATGAAGGTACAACTGTCTTCTTGTTATGGAATGAAGGTACGACTGTCCTCTTGCTATGGAATGAAGGTACAACTGTCTTCTTGTTATGGAATGAAGGTACGACTGTCCTCTTGCTATGGAATGAAGGTACAACTGTCCTCTTGTTATGGAATGAAGGTACAACTGTCCTCTTGTTATGGAATGAAGGTACAACTGTCCTCTTGTTATGGAATGAAGGTACAACTGTCCTCTTGTTATGGAATGAAGGTACAACTGTCTTCTTGTTATGGAATGAAGGTACGACTGTCCTCTTGCTATGGAATGAAGGTACAACTGTCTTCTTGTTATGGAATGAAGGTACGACTGTCCTCTTGCTATGGAATGAAGGTACAACTGTCTTCTTGTTATGGAATGAAGGTACAAATGTCCTCTTGTTATGGAATGAAGGTACAATGTAGGTGAACCTGCTGGATATTATTAGGTATTTTGTCGAAATTTCATTGTAGAGCTCTTGATCCAATGAACTGGCGCTCCCCTTCCCATGTAAAATTCCGACTCATCGTACATTTAAAATATGGCGACTTAAAATATCATAATATGTTTAATTTGGACATAAATGGAAATACACTGTTTTCAATTTTATTCGAATCAAGGGAATCTTGATCCAAGAAGTTGGAGCTACCTTTCCCTTCCTCGGAGCAAAGCTGATTATCACCTTACCTATCACCCAGGCCTTGTGACCTTCAGGGTTTAGCGCCACCCTATGGACATGTATATAATCTATGGCTCAGTACTAGCATTGTAAACTACCCGCACTAGCATGGGCAACTATCCGCACTAGCATGGTAAACTATCCACATTAGCATGGTAAACTACCCGTACTAGCATGGTAAACTACCCGCACTAGCGTGGTAAACTACCCGCACTAGCATGGTAAACTACCAGCACTAGCAAGGTAAACTACTCGTTCAGTATACCCAAACTAGCACAGTAAGCTACCCACGCTAGCACAGTAAACTACCCACACTACTTGCACAGTAAACTACCCGCTTCAGGCGCTCAGTGACCTCTACATGTCTGACGCTTTCCAGGCGCTCAGTGACCTCTACAGGTCTGACGCTTTCCAGGCACTCAGTGACCTCTGCAGGTCTGACGCTTTCTAGGCGCTCAATGACCTCTATAGGTCTGACGCTTTCCAGGCGCTCTATGTACTCTACAGGCCTGACGCTTTCCATTAACAATCCTGCAGCTTACCATGGGTAGCGTTACTGAGAGATGACGTCATGATCAGCTTACTAATGGTAGTCATGCCTTCCAGTTCTTGAAAATTTATTGCCTTTTCATTTTCACTTCAGAACCTTGTTTAAGCTTAGCACTAATATATTCACCTAGAACCTTGCTAAAGCTTAGCACTAATATTTTCACCTAGAACCTTGCTAAAGTTTAGCATTGACTAATATTTTCACGGAGAACCTTGCTAAAGCTTAGCACTGACTAATATTTTCACGTAGAACCTTGCTAAAGCTTAGCACTAATATTTTCACCTAGAACCTTGCTAAAGTTTAGCATTGACTAATATTTTCACGTAGAACCTTGCTAAAGCTTAGCACTGACTAATATTTTCACGGAGAACCTTGCTAAAGCTTAGCACTGACTAATATTTTCACGGAGAACCTTGCTAAAGCTTAGCACTGACTAATATTTTCACGGAGAACCTTGCTAAAGCTTAGCACTGACTAATATTTTCACGGAGAACCTTGCTAAAGCTTAGCACTGACTAATATTTTCACGGAGAACCTTGCTAAAGCTTAGCACTGACTAATATTTTCACGGAGAACCTTGCTAAAGCTTAGTATTGACTAATATTTTCACGTAGAACCTTGCTAAAGCTTAGCACTGACTAATATTTTCACGGAGAACCTTGCTAAAGCTTAGCACTGACTAATATTTTCACGGAGAACCTTGCTAAAGCTTAGCACTGACTAATATTTTCACGGAGAACCTTGCTAAAGCTTAGCACTGACTAATATTTTCACGTAGAACCTTGCTAAAGCTTAGCACTGACTAATATTTTCACGGAGAACCTTGCTAAAGCTTAGTATTGACTAATATTTTCACGTAGAACCTTGCTAAAGCTTAGCACTGGCTAATATTTTCACCTAGAACCTTGCTAAAGCTTAGCACTGACTAATATTTTCACGTAGAACCTTGCTAAAGCTTAGCACTGACTAATATTTTCACGGAAAACCTTGCTAAAGCTTAGCACTGACTAATATTTTCACGGAGAACCTTGCTAAAGCTTAGCACTGACTAATATTTTCACGGAGAACCTTGCTAAAGCTTAGCACTGACTAATATTTTCACGGAGAACCTTGCTAAAGCTTAGTATTGACTAATATTTTCACGTAGAACCTTGCTAAAGCTTAGTATTGACTAATATTTTCACGGAGAACCTTGCTAAAGCTTAGCACTGGCTAATATTTTCACGTAGAACCTTGCTAAAGCTTAGCACTGACTAATATTTTCACGGAGAACCTTGCTAAAGCTTAGTATTGACTAATATTTTCACGGAGAACCTTGCTAAAGCTTAGCACTGACTAATATTTTCACGGAGAACCTTGCTAAAGCTTAGCACTGTCTAATATTTTCACGGAGAACCTTGCTAAAGCTTAGCACTGACTAATATTTTCACGGAGAACCTTGCTAAAGCTTAGCACTGACTAATATTTTCACGGAGAACCTTGCTAAAGCTTAGTATTGACTAATATTTTCACGTAGAACCTTGCTAAAGCTTAGCACTGGCTAATATTTTCACCTAGAACCTTGCTAAAGCTTAGCACTGACTAATATTTTCACGTAGAACCTTGCTAAAGCTTAGCACTGACTAATATTTTCACGGAAAACCTTGCTAAAGCTTAGCACTGACTAATATTTTCACGGAGAACCTTGCTAAAGCTTAGCACTGACTAATATTTTCACGGAGAACCTTGCTAAAGCTTAGCACTGACTATTATTTTCACGGAGAACCTTGCTAAAGCTTAGTATTGACTAATATTTTCACGTAGAACCTTGCTAAAGCTTAGTATTGACTAATATTTTCACGGAGAACCTTGCTAAAGCTTAGCACTGGCTAATATTTTCACGTAGAACCTTGCTAAAGCTTAGCACTGACTAATATTTTCACGGAGAACCTTGCTAAAGCTTAGTATTGACTAATATTTTCACGGAGAACCTTGCTAAAGCTTAGCACTGACTAATATTTTCACGGAGAACCTTGCTAAAGCTTAGCACTGACTAATATTTTCACCTAGAACCTTGCTAAAGCTTAGCACTGACTAATATTTTCACGGAGAACCTTGCTAAAGCTTAGTATTGACTAATATTTTCACGGAGAACCTTGCTAAAGCTTAGCACTGACTAATATTTTCACGGAGAACCTTGCTAAAGCTTAGCACTGACTAATATTTTCACGGAGAACCTTGCTAAAGCTTAGCACTGACTAATATTTTCACGTAGAACCTTGCTAAAGCTTAGCACTGACTAATATTTTCACGGAGAACCTTGCTAAAGCTTAGTATTGACTAATATTTTCACGTAGAACCTTGCTAAAGCTTAGCACTGGCTAATATTTTCACCTAGAACCTTGCTAAAGCTTAGCACTGACTAATATTTTCACGTAGAACCTTGCTAAAGCTTAGCACTGACTAATATTTTCACGGAAAACCTTGCTAAAGCTTAGCACTGACTAATATTTTCACGGAGAACCTTGCTAAAGCTTAGCACTGACTAATATTTTCACGGAGAACCTTGCTAAAGCTTAGCACTGACTATTATTTTCACGGAGAACCTTGCTAAAGCTTAGTATTGACTAATATTTTCACGTAGAACCTTGCTAAAGCTTAGTATTGACTAATATTTTCACGGAGAACCTTGCTAAAGCTTAGCACTGGCTAATATTTTCACGTAGAACCTTGCTAAAGCTTAGCACTGACTAATATTTTCACGGAGAACCTTGCTAAAGCTTAGTATTGACTAATATTTTCACGTAGAACCTTGCTAAAGCTTAGCACTGGCTAATATTTTCACCTAGAACCTTGCTAAAGCTTAGCACTGACTAATATTTTCACGGAGAACCTTGCTAAAGCTTAGTATTGACTAATATTTTCACGGAGAACCTTGCTAAAGCTTAGCACTGGCTAATATTTTCACCTAGAACCTTGCTAAAGCTTAGCACTGACTAATATTTTCACGGAGAACCTTGCTAAAGCTTAGCGCTGACTAATATTTTCACGGAGAACCTTGCTAAAGCTTAGCACTGACTAATATTTTCAGGGAGAACCTTGCTAAAGCATAGTATTGACTAATATTTTCACGTAGAACCTTGCTAAAGCTTAGCACTGACTAATATTTTCACGGAGAACCTTGCTAAAGCTTAGCACTGGCTAATATTTTCACCTAGAACCTTGCTAAAGCTTAGCACTGACTAATATTTTCACGGAGAACCTTGCTAAAGCTTAGCGCTGACTAATATTTTCACGGAGAACCTTGCTAAAGCTTAGCACTGACTAATATTTTCAGGGAGAACCTTGCTAAAGCATAGTATTGACTAATATTTTCACGTAGAACCTTGCTAAAGCTTAGCACTGACTAATATTTTCACGGAGAACCTTGCTAAAGCTTAGCATTGACTAACTTTTTTTAAGGCTTCAAATGCACTTGGAGTAACCCAGTGGATGAATAACCGGTTTTCTGGTTATCAAGTAACTATGGTCCGTGTCAGGAGACTTGTGTCCAGTTTCCTGGCTAACAAAGCATCAGCACCACCCTCTCCATCGGGCCAAGCTTTATTTACCTCCCATGGCCAAGGCCATGACCCTAACGGGTTTAGTGTTTCCCTTTGAATATTTTAGTGTAGCTCAAAGTGGTGGTTAGAGACAAAGAACATACTCCGTAATGCAATGTAATGCTGTAGATGGATTTAAAATTTATTTACTAAGAATGGAGGGCGAAGCTGTAGCACAGTGAGACTATTGTAGTTTGAGGTCGCTGGTGAGGGGCTCTTGATCTAGGGAATTGGATCTGTGCTCCAGTTCCCTGAATTGAGCCTGAATACCTTCCATTCCCCCCCCCCATGGTGATAATATTGTATTTAGAATTTTATTTGCCGAATGAGCCAAAAGATGGCGCTGAAGCTCCTCAGGAGTTGCCACTGATCAGAGAATGTTTGGCTAGACTTTCAAGTCCTGGTGCAGTCCAATCTATCACAGCTTCAGCCTACACCAGTTATAACCTTTGTATCCTTTACAAATCACATATACCAGTCGTGCTCTGTGTTCATCCCGGACCCAGAATAAACTTGTTCTAAATTTTTACCCAGATGTGATTGGGAAATTCTAGTCTACTTTCCATAAAATAATTGTCTGCTGACTTAAAGCGACAAATGATTGACGCTTCTCTACGAGGGAAAAAAATATGGTGAAAGGAGGAATTTTGGAAGTTTGTAAACTTGAAAGAAATTGGAGATAATTTGTTTTGTTTCTCAAGCTGGGTTGGTTTGTGTGTGTGTGTGTGTGTGTGTGTGTGTGTGTGTGTGTGTGTGTGTGTGTGTGTGTGTGTGTGTGTGTGTGTGTGTGTGTGTGTGTGTGTGTGTGTGTGTGTGTGCGCGTAGTCACCTAGTTGTACTCACCTACTTGTGGTTGCAGGTGTTGATTCATAGCTCCTGGCCCCGCCTTTTCGCTGGTCGCTACTAGGTCTACTCTCTCTCTTCTCCATGAGCTTTATCGACCCTCTTAAAGCTATTTTGGGATCCTACCTCCACTACATCACTCTCCAGATTGTTCCACTTCCTAACAACTCTGTGACTGAAGAAATACTTCCTAACATCCCTGTGACTCATCTGAGTTTTCCACTTGTTGCTGTGTCCCATCTCTGAACCATACTGTCCCTATCCACCTTGTCAGTTCCTCTCAGTATTTTATATGTCATTATCATGACCTCTCTATCCCTCCTGTCCTCCAGCGTCGTCAGGTTGGTTTCCCTTAACCTCTCCTCATAGGGAGAGGTTAAGAAACTAGTCTTGTTGCTAAGCTTTGTACTTTCTCTAATTTCTTGACGTGTTTGACCAGGTGTGGATTCCATACTGGTGCTACCTGACGCACACGGTGTACAGTGTCTTGAATGACTCCTTACTTAGATGTTGAAAAGCTATTATTAGGTTTGCCAGGCGCCCATATACTGCAGCAGTTATTTGGTTGATATGCGTCTCCAGGAGATGTGCTTGTTATGATGATCACTCCAAGATCATTTTTCTTGAGTGAGTTTTGCAGCCTTTGACCTCCCTGTCTGCAGTCTTCTTTGTACTGCCCCAAACTTCATGACTTTGCACTTGCTGGGGTTTAACTCCAGGAGCCATTTATCGGACCAGGCTTGCAGCCTGTTCAGATTTCCTTGCAGGCTTACCGGATCCTCGTCCACTGTATTCTTTTCATTAGCCTCACATCGTCTGCAAACAGGGATACCGCTGAATCTATCCCTTCTGTCATATCTTTCGCATATACTAGAAACAGCACCGGACCCAGGATTGACACATGCACCCACTGATACCTTGTCATGTACCAGCACATGTTGTTCCCTCTCTGTCAGATATTCCCAGATCCTGTTTGCTCCTCTAGCTTGTCAACCAGTCTCATGTGTCCAAGAAGATGCAGTCTACCCATCCCTCTCTCTCTCTCTCTCCTGTCATGCTTCTGTTACCTTATCGTAGAACTTCAGTAGGTTTGTGATGCAGAATTTTCCTTCCCTGAAGCCGTGCTGGTTGTCATGTATGAGCCCATTGTTTTCTAGGTGCTCCACCACTCTTCTTATAATCTTCTAAATAAGTTTACATACTATACATGTCAGAGACACAGGTCTGTATTTAAGTGGTGCCTTGCAAGTGGCACACACAGTGCATCTGCTCCCTCTCTCAGAGCCCACGGAGAGGGGTGCGTGTGTGTGTTCTACACCCACCACTACTCTCACTACTCCCTTTCCCTACACTCGCCCTATTATGTCCTCACTCACCATCTCCCCCAAACCTATCGCGTTCTACGTACACTATTATCACTCCACTTCCTCCTCCTATCTTTCTCCATACTATTTCCTCCATATTCCTCACTTCCACCCTACTCCCTACTCCCTTACACACCTCCTACTTTAATACCACCACTTCGTTTGCAGATAATGATCAGTGTACAGCGTGACTGCAACGCTAATTAACCCACAACGTCTGGCGCTAGATAATGTTTCACCGTGAAAAAAATAGTTACAGTATCGTGGCTGAAACAATTCACAGTTAATCCATAACACTGTGACTTAAATAATATATACCTAATCCTAACTAAAGAAACTTTTTGTCTATCCTGAGCCATATCCAAGTCAAATATGTTTGAGTTTGTGCTTCAGTATCTTGTCCAGGTTCTGGTAAGGCTCTTGACTATGATCCAGGTTCTGGTAAGGTTCTGGTCCATGATTCAGGTTTTTGTAAAGTCCTGGTCCAGATTCTTGTAGATCCTGGTTCATGGTCCAGGTTCTAGTAAGGTTCTCGTCCAGGTTTTGGTAAGGTTCTGGTCCACGATTCAGGTTTTTGTAAACTCCTGGTCCAGGTTCTTGTAGATCCTGGTTCATGGTCCAGGTTCTAGTAAGGTCCTCGTTCAGGCTCTGGTAAGGTTCTGGTCCAGGTTCTGGTAGATCCTGGTTCATGGAGCAGGTTCTAGTAAGATCCTGGTTCATGGTCCAGGTTCTTGTAAGACCTTGGTTCATGGTCCAGGTTCTTGTAGATCCTGGTTCATGGTCCAGGTTCTGGTAGATCCTGGTTCATGGACCAGGTTCTAGTAAGATCCTGGTTCATGATCCAGGTTCTAGTAAGATCCTGGTTCATGGTCCAGGTTCTAGTAAGATCCTGGTTCATGGATCAGGTTCTAGTAAGATCCTGGTTCATGGTCCAGTTTCTGGTAAGATCCTGGTTCATGGTCCAGGTTCTGGTAGATCCTGGTTCATGGACCAGGTTCTAGTAAGATCCTGGTTCATGGACCAAGTTATAGTAAGATCCTGGTTCATGGCCCAGGTTCTAGTAAGATCCTGGTTCATGGCCCAGGTTCTAGTAAGATCCTGGTTCATGGCCCAGGTTCTAGTAAGATCCTGGTTCATGGTCCTGCCTTTTAGTTCACTCTCAGATACCAAACATGAATCATTTTTAGTTTATGCGGGAAAGTTAAACCCGTCGGAGCCATAGGCTGCCCAGGGAATAGGAAATCGGATATGATTCGAGGAAGTGGAGGGTAGTTACAGTTCCCTGGATGAAGAGCCCTTCCACTTCGACACTTTCCACCAAGTGTAGCAACTTTACAACTCTGGAAATACAATAAATACAATTAAATACAATTAAATACAATTAAACTCTCACCTGATCAGAGAAATGACGAGAGATGGGAAGATAAAATATATATATATATATATATATATATATATATATATATATATATATATATATATATATATATATATATATACAAGACGAGTTATAAGATAAATATGAGATATAAGATATGAGATGAGAGAGATGAGATATAAGAGGAGAGATGAAATTAGATCTGAGGAAATGGAGGTTCTGTTTCCTTAGATCAAACTTGATTACCTCATATTTTCCCCAAGCCCGGTATGACCACTGTGGGTTTGACACTTTCCCATGATTATAATTCTCAGATGAGTGAGGATGTTCCTCTGTATTAATCCTATACACAAAAAAATTCTTAGCGTGTGTAGAATGACTCAACAGTGGGGAATTGTGGTGGTGGTAGGTCTAGGTGCTGGTGGTGGTGGTGGTGGTGGTGCTGGTGCTGGTGTGGAGTAGTAATGGTGATAGTGAGTGATAATGTTGACTGGTGGTGGTAGTGAGTGGTAGTGTTGACTGGTGGTGGTGATGAGTGGTAGTGTTGACTAGTGGTGGTGATGAGTGGTAGTGTTGACTGGTGGTGGTAGTACTGACTGGTGGTGGTAGTGTTGACTGGTGGTGGTAGTACTGACTGGTGGTGGTACTGTTGACTGGTGGCGGTAGGTAGGTAGTGAGTGGTGTGGATGAGGTTGGAACATCGTTCACTATTAATATACCACAAAGTATATTATGCTTCTTCATTGGCTTTATTGCCTGTGGCAGCGTGTCTAGGAAAGCGTCGTGACTCATGTCAATGCTCTTCAGAGAGTTGTTTTACACGCTCATGACAATATTCTTATCCACGCTCTTGACAGCATTATTACCCACTCTCATAACATTCCTAAGATAGTATATTTTATGTGCTTTATTCATGCTAATAGTTCTTTATTGCTTGACCTTTCAAGCTCTGAGCGACCTACCTGGTTAAAGCGTTCTTTCGAATCTCAAAACTACGTAAGTATTTTTAATTAGGGAAGAGGATGGCGTCTGGGCGAGGCAGCCCAGCTGTTAGCTCTGGTATGGGCAGCGTATATGAATCATTTAACATTTCACTGCCAGATGACCAAAAGCTCCAGGTGCGGTCATCATCATATGACTAAGACTCGCGTCAGGAAACAATTGTCCTGTTTCCTGATGATTCTACCTATGCATGTCAACATGTAAATGTTTCTCCTCGCATCCTGGCTGGCGGGGTCAGCGAGGTCTTGGCTGGGTTCGCATGTCATAACAGAACTGTTAATGCACACGCAACAGCTCAGAGTTATACAAGTTACTCCTTGACGTAATAAAAATAATAACTAGTTGGGAATTACGCTGTCAGCTGTCCCCGGCGTCATCTAAGTCTTGAAAAAAATAACACTTGTGCAGCATTTGGGTATCATTATTCTGGGAGCGTGTCGCCAGTCAGTGTGGCTTCTTCAGTCCAGTGCAGAGAAAAGGGGGGAAGATGAGGAGTTGGAGGTAATCAGTCCCTCACCCAGGTCTTGCCTGTGACAGATTTCCAGAGTTTTGTTGACTCCCACAGTTCGGCATGTGGCCTGTCTTTTCCTGCCAACTCCTGATCAGTCAGGCTGTTGCTTCCTGCACATAACTAGACTTAGCACTCCAAGAGGTCATGTTTATGCTTCATAAATCATATTCATACCCTCAGCTGCTCATGTTCAGAAACATTTTCACTCACACTTTCCATTACTCACGCTCGTGTCTACACTCAGACACACTTGAAAAATAGTTTACACAAGTAAACTCACACTCTGAAAGTAAACAAAAAAAATAAACTAAACAAGGAATAAAATAAATAAAATAAGAAATGAATCAAAGTAAACAAATTAATAAAGTAAGCAGGAAATAAGGTAAGCAATGAAGTAAACAAAGCAATGAAATAAGAAACAAAGCAATAAACAAAACAAAAGTATAAATCAGCACACTCACCTCCCATGTGAAGCAGCGGGCTCCAGCAGCAACAGCCTGATTGACCAGGCAAGCACCAGACGAGCCTGGCCCATGGCCGGGCTCCGAGATTAGTGAAACTCTCGAAACTCTTCAAGGTAAAGTTATATCCCAACTCGCGTCTTGCTTTTTAGAACTTAACTTGCAAACTTAGCCAAGTTGACGATCATTTTGCCAAACAAATCGAACTTAAATTATTCTGGGTAACTTTTCAGTGGGGGGAGGTCGAGTTTGGGGGTGTTAGGTCGAGGCTGAGATTCCTTGGTCGAGTCTGAGGAGACAGGTCGAGTCTGAGGGTCCTTGGTCGAGTCTGGGATTTCTTGGTCGAGTCTGGGATTTCTTGGTCGAGTTTGGGATTTCTTGGTCGAGTCTGGGATTCCTTGGTCGAGTTTGGGATTTCTTGGTCGAGTCTGGGATTCCTTGGTCGAGTTTGGGATTTCTTGATCGAGTCTGGGATTCCTTGGTCGAGTCTGGGATTCCATGGTCGAGTCTGGGATTCCTTGGTCGAGTCTGGGATTCCTTGGTCGAGTCTGGGATTCCTTGGTCGAGTCTGGGATTCCTTGGTCGAGTCTGGGATTCCTTGGTCGAGTCTGGGATTCCTTGGTCGAGTCTGGGATTTCTTGGTCGAGTCTGGGATTTCTTGGTCGAGTCTGGGATTTCTTAGTCGAGTCTGGGATTTCTTGGTTGAGTCTGGGAATCCTTGGTCGAGTCTGGGATTTCTTGGTCGAGTCTGAGATTCCCTGGTTGAGTCTGGGATTTCTTCGTCGAGTTTGGGATTTCTTGGTCGAGTCTGGGATTCCTTGGTCGAGTCTAGGATTTCTTGGTCAAGTCTGGGATTCCTTGGTCGAGTCTGGGATTCCTTGGTCGAGTCTGGGATTCCTTGGTCGAGTCTGGGATTCCTTGGTCGAGTCTGGGATTCCTTGGTCGAGTCTGGGATTCCTTGGTCGAGTCTGGGATTCCTTGGTCGAGCCTGGGATTCCTTGGTCGAGTCTGGGATTCCTTGGTCGAGTCTGGGATTCCTTGGTCGAGTCTGGGATTCCTTGGCCGAGTCTGGGATTCCTTGGTCGAGTCTGGGATTCCTTGGTCGAGTCTGGGATTCCTTGGTCGAGTCTGGGATTCCTTGGTCGAGTCTGGGATTCCTTGGTCGAGTCTGGGATTACTTGGTCGAGTCTGGGATTACTTGGTCGAGTCTGGGATTCCTTGGTCGAGTCTGGGATTCCTTGGTCGTGTCTGAGGAGACAGGTCGAGTCTGAGGGTCCTTGGTCGTGTCTGGGATTCCTTGGTCGAGTCTGGGATTCCTTGGTCGAGTCTGGGATTCCTTGGTCGAGTCTGGGATTCCTTGGTCGAGTCTGGGATTCCTTGGTCGAGTCTGGGATTCCTTGGTCGAGTCTGGGATTCCTTGGTCGAGTCTGAGATTCCTTGGTCGAGTCTGGGATTTCTTGGTCGAGTCTGGGATTCCCTGGTCGAGTCTGGGATTCCTTGGTCGAGTCTGGGATTACTTGGTCGAGTCTGGGATTACTTGGTCGAGTCTGGGATTCCTTGGTCGAGTCTGGGATTCCTTGGTCGTGTCTGAGGAGACAGGTCGAGTCTGAGGGTCCTTGGTCGTGTCTGGGATTCCTTGGTCGAGTCTGGGATTCCTTGGTCGAGTCTGGGATTCCTTGGTCGAGTCTGGGATTCCTTGGTCGAGTCTGGGATTCCTTGGTCGAGTCTGGGATTCCTTGGTCGAGTCTGGGATTCCTTGGTCGAGTCTGAGATTCCTTGGTCGAGTCTGGGATTTCTTGGTCGAGTCTGGGATTCCCTGGTCGAGTCTGGGATTCCTTGGTCGAGTCTGGGATTCCTTGGTCGAGTCTGGGATTCCTTGGTCGAGTCTGAAGGTCCTTGGTCGAGTCTTGGATTCCTTGGTCGAGTCTGAAGGTCCTTGGTCGAGTCTGGGATTCCTTGGTCGAGTCTGAAGGTCCTTGGTCGAGTCTGGGATTCCTTGGTCTAGTCTGAAGGTCCTTGGTCGAGTCTGGGTTTCCTTGGTCGAGCCTGGGATTCCTTGGTCGAGTCTGAGGAGACAGGTCGAGTCTGAGAGTCCTTGGTCGAGTCTGGGATTCCTTGGTCGAGTCTGAGGAGACAGGTCGAGTCTGAGAGTCCTTGGTCGAGTCTGGGATTCCTTGGTCGAGTCTGAGGAGACAGGTCGAGTCTGGGGAGATTTACTTCTCGGCAAAAACGTCGTCAAAAAGACTCTTGTTCTTCCTTACTAAAAAAAAAAAACATTTGTTTTAGATAATCAACTAAAATAACACTTACACTTACATCTGCACTTGTAACTTCTATCCATGACTAGCTACACTTACATCCACAAACAATACTTACTAATACTTGCTAATGTCCAAACATTTACACTGATATCCACGCTCACATGCGCAGATGTTAGCACTCATCAATACCCATGCGCATTGATGATCATCTCTCGAATCAAAATTTTAAATCCACATTTATCCCACATTGACTGCCACATATTGACTGCCACACACTGACTGCCACACACTGGCTGCCACACACTAACTGCCACACACTGACTGCCACACACTGACTGCCACACACTGACTGCCACACATTGACTGCCACACACTGACTGCCACATACTGGCTGCCACACACTGACTGCCACACACTGACTGCCACACACTGGCTGCCACACACTGACTGCCACACATTGACTGCCACACACTGACTGCCACACACTGACTGCCACACACTGACTGCCACACACTGACTGCCACACATTGACTGCCACACACTGACTGACACACACTGACTGCCACACACTGACTGCCACACACTGACTGCCACACACTGACTGCCACACACTGGCTGCCACACACTGACTGCCACACACTGACATTGCCACACACTGACTGCCACACACTGACTTTGCCACACACTGACTGCCACACACTGACATTGCCACACACTGACTGCCACACACTGACTTTGCCACACACTGACTTTGCCACACACTGACTGCCACACACTGACTGCCACACACTGACATTGTCAAACACTGACTTTGCCACACACTGACTTTGCCACACACTGACTTTGCCACACACTGACTTTGCCACACACTGACTTTGCCACACACTGACTTTGCCAAACACTGACTTTGCCACACACTGACTTTGCCACACACTGACTTTGCCACACACTGACTGCCACACACTGACTTTGCCACACATTGACTTTGCCACACATTGATATTCCCACACACAGATATTGCCACACACACAGACATTCCCATACAAAGCAACGGGAATGTTCATAGTGGGGTACAAGCGTCATGGCTCGGAGGTACAGTGTTGGGTCCGCTACTACCATGACTACGGTTCGGATCCCGTCTAGTGTTAATTTACTCACTGACAATCGTCCATTGCTATTCATCTTGAGTTTAAACCTCGTAATACACACACACACACACACACACGTATACATACTTTTACTCACGCTTGTATGAACTCACATTGGTATAAACACTTTTATCTCATATACTCACTAATTCCCAGATAGGTATATATACACACACATTCACGCTCTTACACGCCTATATTCACTGATATATACGCTCCTACACACCTATATTCATACCTACTCTCACACGTCCCACTTATTCGTGTACATTCATTTTCACAAGAGAAGCTGGGCAACAGAGGCAGTGTTTGTGGTGGGTCGTGTGCGTCGCTTCACACGTTAGCCTGGTCATGGTCGCTGGGTCGTGTGCGTCGCTTCACACGTTAGCCTGGTCACGGTCGCTGGGTCGTGTGCGTCGCTTCACACGTTAGCCTGGTCACACAACCTTTTTCTAAACGAATTTCAGAGCTATTCATTAGCTTTTGTATTTAGCCAGGAGAACGTGGTGGAACCTGGAACGTGGTGGAACCTGGAACGTGGTGGACTGGAATGACCTATTTGCCAAATGTAATTTTTGTACTAATGGGTGTGTTGGGTGTGTGTGTATACTAACTTATTTGTGGTTGTACGGGTCAGTCTCAGCTCCTGGCCCCCTCTTCGCTCGTCGCTACTAGGTCCACACACTCCATGCTCCATGAGTCTAATCGAATCTCTTTTTATAGCTCCACTACATCACTCTCCAGACTGTTCCACTTCCTGACAACTCTTTGACTGAAGAAATAATTCCTAACATCCCTGTAACTCATCTGAGTTTTCAGCTTCTAGTTGTGACTTCTTGCTTCTGTGTCTCATCTCTGAAACATTCTGTCCCTATCCACCTAGTCAAATGTCCTCAGCATTTTATGTCGTTATCATGTCATCCCCTATCCCTCCAGTTCTCCTGTGTCGCCAGGTTGCTTTACCCTTAACCTCTTCTCGTAGGGCATACCCCTTAGCTCGGGGCCTAGTCTTGTTGCAAACCATTGTACTTTCTCTACTTTCTTGATGTACTTGACCAGATGTAGGTTCCAGACTGGTGCTGTATACTCCAGTATTGGCCTAATGTACACGGTGTGCCGGTGTCTTGAATGACTCCTTGCTCAGATGTCGTGCGTGTGTGTGTCGGCGGGAATGGTGTGGATGAGTGTGTGCTTGCTTGCTTGCTTGCTTGTTTTCGTGCGTACACGCGTGTAATTACGTATTTGTCGTGCTTTCTGGAGCATGTTATACTACACTGGTTGTGGCTCACACTTTTCTGATTTCACAGTCATCAAACACACTTTGAAGAAATGTTTTGCAACATCTCTATTATACTGATCATAGTTAGTTGCCCACGATTTATTCCTTTCCGCCTTCATGTTTCTTTTTATAATTTCCGAGGTGCCTACAGGGACCTCTGGGAACTTTTAGGAGACTCTTTTGATAATGATAATTTAATGTGATTATTAAATGATGCTGGTTATTTTAGTTTGGTGTGAAACTATTTGTGCTGCTTTAATTCTCTTATTTTTTTTATTCCTGCTTTTTCTAATTGTTGTAATATATTTTTTTTATGATTGTGAGCTCTGAGTGACCCACAAACTACAAACATCAAACTACAACAATAAACTACAACAATTACTACTACAACTACTAGTACAACTACAACAACTACAACTACTAGTACAACTACAATAACAACTACAACTACTAGTACAACAACTACTAGTACAACTACAACTACTAGTACAACTACAACAACTACAACTACTAGTACAACTACAACAACTACAACTACTAGTACAACTACAACAACTACAACTACTAGTTCAACTACAACAACTACAACTACTAGTACAACTACAACAACTACAACTACTAGTACAACTACAACAACTACAACTACTAGTACAACTACAACAACTACAACTACTAGTACAACTACAACAACTACAACTACTAGTTCAACTACAACAACTACAACTACTAGTACAACTACAACAACTACAACTACTAGTACAACTACAACAACTACAACTACTAGTACAACTACAACAACTACAACTACTAGTACAACTACAACAACTACAACTACTAGTACAACTACAATAACAACTACAACTTCCAGTACAACTACAATAACAACTACAACAATTAGTACAGCTACAACAACTACTACAACTAGTACAACTACTACTACTACTAGCCTGTTTCTCGCGTAGTTATAACTTCTTCTCCCTGTTACTACCACCAAGAAATTCACTATGTCCACTTGATCCACTTCTTTCAAATAATCATGCAATTCTCATATATATTTTTTAACGAGCGCATTTAAAAATCATGTACAAGTTACCCGCACATAGGAGAGCGCAGCTTCGAACGACGTTTCGCTCCCACTTGAACCATTTACAAAAACACACTTTGTAAATGCTCCAAGTCGGACCGAAACGTCGTCGTAAGCTTTTCTCTACATGCGAATTATTTGTGTATTGCGCCAGCCATGGTATTGTGCCTTTTATACTTTATAAAAAGCATATTGGACACCGTACCACAGGTGCATATTCCATTGTTAATTTTGTGATAATCCGCGTTTTAACATCTATGCATGTGAAATTATTATAAAATTGACTTTTAAAGAGCCGCACAATTGTATACATTCTGATTTTGGCTTGTCCTCTATTAGTGTCCACTGAGATGGCATCAACCCTCATCCATTATTCCATTCGTTCCAATGTACTGGTTAAGTCAGTCGAAAAAAAAAGATCTATAGTGGTGACAAATATTTTTGAAAAAACCTACTCACTCATTTTTATGAATTCCTGATATTCTAAAATTTAACTTAACATTGTTGAAATTAACTTAATATAATTAACCTGATCTAGCCTGTGTTAGATCAGTTCTGATTTAATTTTTTTTATCTATCCATCAAAGATGTAAAAATTTTTTTATTATTATTATCACACTGGCCGATTCCCACCAAGGCAGGGTGGCCCGAAAAAGAAAAACTTTCACCATCATTCACTCCATCACTGTCTTGCCAGAAGGGTGCTTTACACTACAGTTTTTAAACTGCAACATTAACACCCCTCCTTCAGAGTGCAGGCACTGTACTTCCCATCTCCAGGACTCAAGTCCGGCCTGCCGGTTTCCCTGAATCCCTTCATAAATGTTACTTTGCTCACACTCCAACAGCACGTCAAGTATTAAAAACCATTTGTCTCCATTCACTCCTATCAAACACGCTCACGCATGCCTGCTGGAAGTCCAAGCCCCTCGCACACAAAACCTCCTTTACCCCCTCTCTCCAACCTTTCCTAGGCCGACCCCTACCCCGCCTTCCTTCCATTACAGACTGATACACTCTTGAAGTCATTCTGTTTCGCTCCATTCTCTCTACATGTCCGAACCACCTCAATAACCCTTCCTCAGCCCTATGGACAACAGTTTTGGTAATCCCGCACCTCCTCCTAACTTCCAAACTACGAATTCTCTGCATTATATTCACACCACACATTGCCCTCAGACATGACATCTCCACTGCCTCCAGCCTTCTCCTCGCTGCAACATTCATCACCCATGCTTCACACCCATATAAAAGCGTTGGTAAAACTATACTCTCATACATTCCCCTCTTTGCCTCCAAGGACAAAGTTCTTTGTCTCCACAGACTCCTAAGTGCACCACTCACTCTTTTCCCCTCATCAATTCTATGATTCACCTCATCTTTCATAGACCCATCCGCTGACACGTCCACTCCCAAATATCTGAATACATTCACCTCCTCCATACTCTCTCCCTCCAATCTGATATTCAATCTTTCATCACCTAATCTTTTTGTTATCCTCATAACCTTACTCTTTCCTGTATTCACCTTTAATTTTCCTCTTTTGCACACCCTACCAAATTCATCCACCAATCTCTGCAACTTCTCTTCAGAATCTCCCAAGAGCACAGTGTCATCAGCAAAGAGCAGCTGTGACAACTCCCACTTTGTGTGTGATTCTTTATCTTTTAACTCCACGCCTCTTGCCAAGACCCTCGCATTTACTTCTCTTACAACCCCATCTATAAATATATTAAACAACCACGGTGACATCACACATCCTTGTCTAAGGCCTACTTTTACTGGGAAAAAATTTCCCTCTTTCCTACATACTCTAACTTGAGCTTCACTATCCTCGTAAAAACTCTTCACTGCTTTCAGTAACCTACCTCCTACACCATACACATGCAACATCTGCCACATTGCCCCCCTATCCACCCTGTCATACGCCTTTTCCAAATCCATAAATGCCACAAAGACCTCTTTAGCCTTATCTAAATACTGTTCACTTATATGTTTCACTGTAAACACCTGGTCCACACACCCCCTACCTTTCCTAAAGCCTCCTTGTTCATCTGCTATCCTATTCTCCGTCTTACTCTTAATTCTTTCAATAATAACTCTACCATACACTTTACCAGGTATACTCAGCAGACTTATCCCCCTATAATTTTTGCACTCTCTTTTATCCCCTTTGCCTTTATACAAAGGAACTATGCATGCTCTCTGCCAATCCCTAGGTACCTTACCCTCTTCCATACATTTATTAAATAATTGCACCAACCACTCCAAAACTATATCCCCACCTGCTTTTAACATTTCTATCTTTATCCCATCAATCCCGGCTTCCTTACCCCCTTTCATTTTACCTACTGCCTCACGAACTTCCCCACACTCACAACTGGCTCTTCCTCACTCCTACAAGATGTTATTCCTCCTTGTCCTATACACGAAATCACAGCTTCCCTATCTTCATCAACATTTAACAATTCCTCAAAATATTCCCTCCATCTTCCCAATACCTCTAACTCTCCGTTTAATAACTCTCCTCTCCTATTTTTAACTGACAAATCCATTTGTTCTCTAGGCTTTCTTAACTTGTTAATCTCACTCCAAAACTTTTTATTATTTTCAACAAAATTTGTTGATAACATCTCACCCACTCTCTCATTTGCTCTCTTTTTACATTGCTTCACCACTCTCTTAACCTCTCTCTTTTTCTCCATATACTCTTCCCTCCTTGCATCACTTCTACTTTGTAAAAACTTCTCATATGCTAACTTTTTCTCCCTTACTACTCTCTTTACATCATCATTCCACCAATCGCTTCTCTTCCCTCCCGCACCCACTTTCCTGTAACCACAAACTTCTGCTGAACACTCTAACACTACATTTTTAAACCTACCCCATACCTCTTCGACCCCATTGCCTATGCTCTCATTAGCCCATCTATCCTCCAATAGCTGTTTATATCTTACCCTAACTGCCTCCTCTTTTAGTTTATAAACCTTCACCTCTCTCTTCCCTGATACTTCTATTCTCCTTGTATCCCATCTACCTTTTACTCTCAGTGTAGCTACAACTAGAAAGTGATCTGATATATCTGTGGCCCCTCTATAAACATGTACATCCTGAAGTCTACTCAACAGTCTTTTATCTACCAATACATAATCCAACAAACTACTGTCATTTCGCCCTACATCACATCTTGTATACTTATTTATCCTCTTTTTCTTAAAATATGTATTACCTATAACTAAACCCCTTTCGCCTCGAATTCGCCTCGATCTTACAACAGTTTGTTTTCACACTGTTTTGTGAGGCGGTTGTTGCTTTATGAGCTAAGACTGCAAGCTGTGGGGACGCTAAACCCATAGGGGCTAAGTAATGTCTAAGGTAATCAGGAGAAGGGTTGTTCTGGTTCCATGGATCAAGAGCATTTCACGAGCATCAAGAACCTCCGGGAACTTTGAGGGCTGTTGACTTTGCAGTACTGTCAGTACTGACTGTTAACTCTCCTGACAGTGCTGACTGCTGACACTCCTCTCAGTGCTGACTGCTGACACTCCTCTCAGTGCTGACTGCTGACACTCCTCTCAGTGCTGACTGCTGACACTCCTCTCAGTGCTGACTGCTGACACTCCTCTCAGTGCTGACTGCTGACACTCCTCTCAGTGCTGACCGCTGACACTCCTCTCAGTGCTGACCGCTGACACTCCTCTCAGTGATGACTGCTGACACTCCACTCAGTGCTGACCGCTGACACTCCTCTCAGTGCTGACTGCTGGCACTCCTCTCAGTGCTGACTGCTGACGTTCCTCTCAGTGCTGACTGCTGACACTCCACTCAGTGCTGACTGCTGACACTCCTCTCAGTGCTGACTGCTGACACTCCTCTCAGTGCTGACCGCTGACACTCCTCTCAGTGCTGACCGCTGACACTCCTCTCAGTGCTGACTGCTGACACTCCTCTCAGTGATGACTGCTGACACTCCTCTCAGTGCTGACCGCTGACGCTCCTCTCAGTGCTGACTGCTGACACTCCTCTCAGTGCTGACCGCTGACACTCCTCTCAGTGCTGACTGCTGACACTCCTCTCAGTGCTGACTGCTGACACTCCTCTCAGTGCTGACTACACACAACGTTACAAACCACACGGCTGACTATTTTAACAAATATTTTTAACCCTTGTAATCGACCTAATAATATATCCCTAAAATACTTATAATATGACTTATATTTTATATAATTTAACAACAGCATCACATCTCTAACAACAGCATCACATCTCTAACAACAGCATCACATCTCTAACAACAGCATCACATCTCTAACAACAGCATCACATCTCTAACAACAGCATCACATATCTAACAACAGCCTCACATCTCTAACAACAGCATCACATCTCTAACAACAGCCTCACATCTCTAACAACAGCCCCACATCTCTAACAACAGCCCCACATCTCTAACAACAGCATCACATCTCTAACAACAGCATCACATCTCTAACAACAGCCCCACATCTCTAACAACAGCCCCACATCTCTAACAACAGCATCACATCTCTAACAACAGCATCACATCTCTTCTTTCTAAGAACAAAAATGCAAATAAATGAGAGGGGGAAACTCTTTTAATTATGTGATAAACGCTTTAAAAAACGCGACGTAATATTTCTATTTACTGTTTAAAAGCATTGCTGTTATAGGTACATAAAAAAAGTTATAGCCGAAATCTGATGTTTTTTTAATATGGAGACAAAATAGCGTGACGTAATTTCACTTTTTTCTATTGAATTACATCGGCGCGAGAATATAATTTTAAGTAGCCAAAATAATTACGGTTAATAAGTTTACGTACAATTACATTTAAGCAAAATTATAGACGTTTTAACCGATTACATTTATCTTCAGTGGGTGAATTACCTCGGATAACACACACACAACTGGAATTAAAAACTCAGGTGAGTCAAGGATGTTAGGAAGTATTACCTCAGCAATACAGTTGTCAGGAAGTTTAACAATCTGGAGAGCGAGGTAGTGGAGGCAGGATCCATACAAAGCTTTAAGAAAAGATACGATAAAGCTCATGGAGCCGAAATGTGACCTATTTTTTAATACTTACGTTTCAATATTTTTTTTAATACGGAGAGGCCTGGTCACAGACCGGGCAGTGGGGGCGTTGACCCCCCGAAACCCTCTCCAGGCGAGACAAGAGCTCCGTGAGAGCTCTGGAGAGTCAGTAATAATGACTGTGTGTCAGCTTGTGTGTGAGTTGTCATGTCGACTCTACCTCGTCCACACTTTTGTTTTCCCCTTTAAAGTTTTACGTGCGAGGCTTTTTTTTCTCTAACTTTCGGTGTTATTGATTTTTTTTCTTTCTTTTGTAGTGTTGTTGTATATATATAAACTTTTTTTTTTAGTTGGTAACTCTCCGGGAGAGTCAGATTTTTTTTTTCTTTTTTTTCTTTTTCTCTTTCTTTCTTTCTATCTCTTTCTCTATATATATCTCTTTATATATATATATATATATATATATATATATATATATATATATATATATATATATATATATATATATATATATATATATATATATATATATATATATTTTCTCTCTCCTCTCTCTTTGTCTCTCTGTCTCTGTCTCTCTGTCTCTGTCTCTCTGTCCCTGTCTCTCTGTCCCTGTCTCTTTGTTCCTGTATCTCTGTTCCTGTGTGTCTGTCCCTGTCTGTCTGTCTCTATCTCTGTCTGTCTGTCTGTATCTCTCTCTCTCTCTCTCTCTCTCTCTCTCTCTCTCTCTCTCTCTCTCTCTCTCTCTCTCTCTCTCTCTCTCTCTCTCTCTCTCCCAGAGTGAACCTTTTATAACCTTTTATTTACTACACATACCTCTTGACTGGGGATCTCCTCCAGAGTTGACTGGGAGGAAGAATAGGTGGGAGACAGGAAGAGTTTTGGTGGGAGGGAGATTAGGGTGGAAGGAAGGCAGGAACGGAAAAAAATTTATTTTAGTGGAAGGAAAGGAATAAATTGACTCTAGTAAGAGGTAAAAGGGGAGACAAAAAAAAAGGAAACTAGTGGGAGGAAAGAAAGAGGGAAAGAAGTGACTTGCGAGAGGGATGCGGGGAATACATGGGAGGGGAAAAAGACTGACTTTTCCCCTTGCAGCAATCATTAATTCCCTCCTATTCTCACATAGTTTACTCAACCGGTATATATTTTTCCTTCCTCATGGCTCTCAGCTCTTGAAGAGACGACTCTTACATTTTCTCTTTAAACAACTTTGTTAGCAGTTTTAACCAATGAAACCCAGAGTTTTTGTTTTAGTGTTGCTGAATCTATTTCATATTCTGGTTGCTGAAATTTTTCTCTCGCGACGACTGAGTGTCAAGTTGAGAGCTCACTCTACTGCAGCGATACACACACACACACACACACACACACACACACACACACACACACACACACACACACACACACACACACACACACACACACACACCTCTGGTGCAAATTGTGGGAATCATAGCCTCGGAGAAGTGGATATAAAGGCGTCGAGGAAGAATATTTGGATTCTTCCTGAAACCATTTGTTTTTTTTTACACAAGGTTTGACAAGGTTAAGGATCATCTGAATATACCACTTCCCCTTCCACCCCATCTTTACATTCATTTTTGCCAAGAAGTAAAATTGTGTGTATCATTATTTATTATTATTTTTTTTTTTTTTTATCACACTGGCCGATTCCCACCAAGGCAGGGTGGCCCGAAAAAGAAAAACTTTCACCATCATTCACTCCATCACTGTCTTGCCAGAAGGGTGCTTTACACTACAGTTTTTAAACTGCAACATTCACACCCCTCCTTCAGAGTGCAGGCACTGTACTTCCCATCTCCAGGACTCAAGTCCGGCCTGCCGGTTTCCCTGAATCCCTTCATAAATGTTACTTTGCTCACACTCCAACAGCACGTCAAGTATTAAAAACCATTTGTCTCCATTCACTCCTATCAAACACGCTCACGCATGCCTGCTGGAAGTCCAAGCCCCTCGCACACAAAACCTCCTTTACCCCCTCCCTCCAACCCTTCCTAGGCCGACCCCTACCCCGCCTTCCTTCCACTACAGACTGATACACTCTTGAAGTCATTCTGTTTCGCTCCATTCTCTCTACATGTCCGAACCACCTCAACAACCCTTCCTCAGCCCTCTGGACAACAGTTTTGGTAATCCTGCACCTCCTCCTAACTTCCAAACTACGAATTCTCTGCATTATATTCACACCACACATTGCCCTCAGACATGACATCTCCACTGCCTCCAGCCTTCTCCTCGCTGCAACATTCA
>NC_091341.1:10925747-10953247 GCF_038502225.1 Cherax quadricarinatus
ACTGGACTTTTCTCAGAGTAATTTATAATTTCTTAACTCAAAGAAAAATCATTCCCACCTTTCATGGCAAGTCGACAGAACCTTTTATACCGACGGCTGGTGTCCCACAAGGTTCTTGTCTCAGTCCACTTCTGTTTAACATTTATGTGAATGACCTTCCTCAACCAGAGTTTAATGACACAATTGTGACACAGTTTGCAGATGATGTTATTCATGTCGTCTCATCAACTCCAGTAACAGGAAAATACAAGTATGAGAGAGTCATAGAAAAAATGAATATTGAACTTCGTCGAACATCTAATTGGGAGAAGAAATGGAGAATTACGACTAATCCTGACAAGGTCCTTGTTAGCACGATAGGATGTTTTGCATCAACCATTGAAGATAAAGGGGGTATCTCCATCAGAGGTACACCTGTAGCCATTAGAAACCCTAACAAGATCTTGGGATATGAAATAGACAGGCTGCTCCACTCAACATCTCATGTAACTAAAAAGATCAACACAGCCAAAGCCGGTCTTAGCAGACTCTTTCGATTCAATCAAGCCCCTCAACATGTCAAAAAACATCTGTATAAAATGATAATAAGACCTATACTTGAATACCCTTGTGTCCCAATATCATTAACAACAAAGACCAACATGCTACGGTTACAAAGGGTCCAGAATAGAGCTCTTCGATTTATTACCAATACCAGGAGGAGAGACAGAGTTAAAATGGCAGATTTACATACACAACAAGATATCACTGCCATAAATGTACGCCTTGACACCCTAAAAAAGAAACAACTTTATACAATGCAAGAACTATACATGCCAGATAGAGAACATCCTGTACAAGTGATAAATACCACCGATTACACCATTAATACTCCACCTCACAGGACTCAAAGAATGACTCTCCCACAGAGGGTTCGTCGTTTTATTCATAAAGATGATTACCCTCGACCCATGATTTTGAGCAACTTACCTGACGAAGAAGATTGGATACTACCAGAACCCTTCTATGTATACTGAAAAAACCATCGCCCCCAATTAGGGAGACATCTTAAATAACTTTCTAATGTAAAACTATGCTATTGACTATTGTTGGACACCACCATTAAGAAGCTATTGTCACGAGCTCATAAACTGGCCAGAAAATATTGCCTTTCCTGTCGTATGAATATCCGTTGTGCAATCGCGAAAAAAAAAAAAAAAAAAAAAAAAAAAAAAAAAAAAAGCAATTGCAACTTGTATAATTACAACCAATTCAGAGTCATGTACTTATATACATATTATATTTATGTGACTCTGATGGGTTAGTATTATACCTCTTAAAAAATAATCTTCTCAGTTCAAATACACTTTTTAAATTACACCAAAGTGGTTGGGCCACTTACCTTTTATATCCTACCTCTCCCCCCCCTCCAACCCTCTTCCAATATTTCCATCCTTACCCATCCTTCTTCCTTCCCCATCTTACCAAAGCTCTGGTCATTAGAAGAAGAAGAAGAACAACGCTGCTGCTTTGACTCTGAAGACCCATATCATAACATCTCTACAAATTATTTATGTATTCAGTTTATCCACTCTTCCTCAGCCCTTCCTCTACGTGTTACTATGAGTAATGGTAGAATTACCGACAAAATGTTGGGCAAATTGACACAGATGTCAAGCCGTTACCGGTTTGACATAGCTCCTGGAGATCTAAACGTTGCTACAATAAACTGCCACATTAGTTGTATCTGTGTCCATTTAACTAACGCGTTACTATTACTTGGTTTGTAGTCAAGGAGCCGCCCTCTGGTCATTCCTCTAGCCGGGCAAGATTGTGTTGTAGCTTTTTACGTGAAAATATATTGTAAGGGACATTTCCTCATGTCTATCTCCCCACTGCAATAAAAATTGTACCTCACCAGCGAGGAAATACGAGTTTTCCCTACATCCAAATATGTCTTAATTCAAAAGTTGCTTTTGTACACAGGATATTTCAGCGAATGTTGACGCTGGTGCCTGTTGCATGTTTTATCTGTTGATTCACCACGATAAAAGAACAGTTTTTGTGTATTTATATTTGTCATTCCATTGCATATTTTACCATCCCCCTATTCTCTCTCTCTCTCTCAAATTCCTTCTCTCTCCCCTTCTTTCTCCTTTCTCTCTTTCTCCCCCCTCTCTCTAGCAGAGACCAACGTGCCACTACTGACAGTACGCCTCACCGTCCCTGTACACGGCCACTGTTATCAATAGTCTATTAAGGAACAAGATGCTATAAGCACGAGGCGATGAGCTGGTTAGAGATTCAGCCTAGTTGGGAGAAATATTGCTGTTAAAATGCCAGACCTGCTAGGAATACTAATCCAGAGAAAGGACTGGCTCTGCTGGAAGAATTGAAGCGAGGAAAGGATTTGCTAGGCTTGTGGGATTGATGTAGTTTTGGCCGGCTGGAAAGACTGCATAAAAGGTGGAGATGACTGTTAGAATTAGTCTGAGACTGGTTTAGTAAAGAGGGGCTGCTAGTAAGGGATAAATGGTGTGACTTATGCGACTGGTCTGGCTGTTAGAAACAAGGGGCGATTGGGTTAAATACGATAGGACAATAGGATGAATGGTCTTGGTAAAAGAATCAGGACAGCTAGGAAGCCTAACCATGAGGCCAGGCCAGTTAGAATGACAGCCTAAAATCCTATTTCTAAAGTTGACGTCTCTTAAGATACGTGAGACTAGTAGAGAGAATTTGACAGATTGAGAAATGAATCACAAAGCTCCTGGGAAATCTCCAGACATCTGTGGATATAAAAATTTATAACCATTTTATTTGGAAAACAAAATTTCTCGAAGCATTTTTCAAGTAATTTTATATTATTAAACCTCAATTGCTTATGGTGTGCCTATTCTTAGTGCAAATAGCTTTTTAACTATTACATTAAAATATCCTTTAGGTTTTGCATTTTATCTCTGATTTGAACACAAATATGGCTGAAGCGTAGCCACAGTTGTTACTGTCAACAAATGGATGAAAACTTACCTCCATACAGATTTTCATGAAAAAACTGGTAGTTGCCTAGCAACACCAATAATAATTACTTATCAACACCAATAATAATTACCTAGCAACACTAATAATAATTGTCTAGCAACACTAATAATAATTATCTAGCAACACCAATAATAATTACCTAGCAACACCAATATGATCTTGATCGTCTGGAGAACGAGTCAAATGAGGCACCATCTTCAAATTATGCTTACATGAATGATTTAAAATTGATTGTACCTTGAGGATTTCTTTTTATATCTGTAATATAGATTCTACTCATTTTAATTCTCCAATGCAAGACCTTTTAAAAATTTATTTGCATGGGCTGCGGAGGCGTTGACCCCCGAACACACTCCAGGTAGACTCCCTCCAGGTAGACTTCCTCCAGGTAGACTTCCTCCAGATAGACTCCTTCCAGGTAGACTCCCTCCAAGTAGACTTCCTCCAGGTAGGTAGACCCTTTATTTATGTCTATGTCTTTGCTATACTTGCTGACTTGCAACCTCGAGTATTGTTCAGTTCTCATAGTTTACCCGATGATGATTTCGAGGATCCGCTCGAAAACAAGGTCTCAGACCAGGCCTGAAAATACAGTTTAGACAATGAGTATGAATTATATGATTTAGGATTCTGGTAGCTTACGTTGTTATTTTTTAAAATAGCATCAATTCTGGTATTTATAAGCGTATTGTGGATAAAATTTTAAATACGTCAGAAGGCGCCTAAACCACTCTAAAATTTCGAAATATGGGTTGCATAATTCTCTCTCTCTCTCTCTTTCTCTCTCTCTCTCTCTCTCTCTCTCTCTCTCTCTCTCTTCTTCCCTCCCTACCTCCGTACTTATCTCATTTTCTTTGAAGACAAGGGCTTTCACAGGAGCTGTTACCTACCTCAGTTTATTCGAGTTATACCTCGCGTATGCCTTAACAAAACCTATAAATTCAATAAATCGCTTCATTTCTTTAAATTAGCTCCGCATCTAACCCACATGTCGGATTTAAAATTTACAGCATCTCGGTCCATCCTAAACCATCATCAAGCAGACCAAAATTTCCTCTCGACATCTGTGGGTTATTTGTGAATAGATCCAGTACAGATGTTGTAACATAACCTTGGTAAACAGTGATCACTTGCGAGTTTCACTATAAACACAGGAGTCATACATCTCCTTCCTTTTCTAAGTCAACTCGGGTCTTGGCTAATCGTAATTTGCTTTGCCATTTGATTATATTTTTTTTATTACACATTTATTATCCTAGTTATTGTTAAACCCTTACAATAATTGCTGAAGTCACAGCTTTCTCCCGGAGCTAATGCAGGTTTCCGTGGTAAAGTACTGTGGATTCTGATACAGAGTTTGCAGGTTCGAGTTCTGCTATAGACGTAGAGACGATGTTTGTAAATACTCTGCTTGTAGAGAAATACTTCCCGTTATCATTTTTGCACCGCTTCTTCCACTACAAAAGATTGTCTCTCTCTTATTCTTTGTTGCACGATAGATATTACAACCTTACACAAAGATCCGTCATCTGAATGATATCAAAACTGAGTGGATAGTCATAAATGGAAGTGTTTCATGTGGACAACATTGTGGTCAACATGGCCGTTTTCCAATGAGATATTAACATCATGTTTACTTTAAGCCCTAAACATTGCAATTAAATTTTATGTAAAATATCGTAACACACGTACACCGGAAGAGGGATTACCTGTAGACCATTCTGGGGGTCGCCGCCCCTGGTTACTGGTCCTGTAGACGATTTTGGGACGTCACCGCCCCTGCTTACTGGTCACAACGGTATAGGACACACAACGGTATATGACACACAACGGTATATGTCACACAACGGTATATGACACACAACGGTATATGACAGTATCTGAGGCACTAACGAGGCGTCCTGGCCACGTTGCATTAGCGAATGCCATATTTTTTTTATCATGAGATCGAGTCTCCCGAGGTGGGCCATTTTCATTTTCTTCTCTTGAGAGTTGGTTTTGTATGTGATAGAAGGAACTGTTTTCTCTGTCAGTATAAAAGAGAAAGGTGAGGGGAAGTGAAGATGTAAAGAAAGTGAGATATGAAAGTTAAGACACATGTGCAACATCTGGATATCTTTATTGTAGTAGACGTATCGCCATCCAGTGGCTTTATCAATACAGATTCTAGGACATAATAGGAAGACAGTAGAACTATATACAAAAGATGAGGTAATCAGTCCCTCGGCCTTGGAGTTAGTGTTCACCACGATGCTGTGAACACTAACTCCAAGGCCGAGGGACTGATTACCTCATCTTTTGTATATAGTTCTACTGTCTTCCTATTATGTCCTAGAATCTGTATTGATAAAGCCACTGGATGGCGAAACGTCTACAATAAAGATATCCAGATGTTGCACATGTGTCTTAACTTTCATATTGTCGGTATTTTATACCTTTCTTGCACAAAGTGAGATATGTTGAGATGTCTGGCACACCTGGATACCTTTGACCTTTCGCAGGATAATTCACAAGAGTGTCTTCTTAAGGCAGACCATGACAGAAGCTGACAAGTGGGAATAAAGACACTGGTAGCAGAGGCTCCTGTTGATACTACGTTTCGCCCAAGACTAGGCGAAACGTTGTATTAAAAGGATCCTATGGTACCAGTGTCTTTATTCTCAATGTCTTGGTCCTCAAGTTTCTCTCACTTGAAGCCTGGTTACAGACCGGGCCGCAGGGGCGTTAACCCCCGAAAGCCTCTCCAGGTATACTTGTAGCTTCCTCAAATAATCTTTCCCTGTACATGTCTTCAATACACTACAAAGTAACATTTTGCCATTATTTTATTCACAATTCTATTAAATTGTGTAGTCAAAAATTTCCCTATTCCCCTTTCACTTCAAATACTTTATATTTTAATTTTTACAGATATGAGAGAGTGCAGATGTGTGTACTCGCCTATATGTGGTTGCAGGGGGCGAGTGTGTGTGTGTGTGTGTGTGTGTGTGTGTGTGTATAGCATGGAGGCTGGAGTGTGAAATGTTTGTGTGTGTGTAATTCTGGTTACATACAAGTTATGGTGACTTAATAAGATTTTTTTTTTTTTGGGCATGTGTATGTGCGTGTGTTGCTTTTCTCATGTGAGTGAATGTGACGGTGAATGAGCCGAAGACACCGTTATGGGGACTTACACATCGTGAAAAGAGAATGTTGCTATCTCTGTCCGAGATCTCCTTTAGCAGTGCTGATGATGAGCCGAGAGAGATCGAAATATACAGTCTCTCTTTATACACTCTTCATGTGGGTTTCCTGAATTCATCAAGTGGCCACTATATGATGTTTCGTGAGATTTTATGTATAGAGCATATGTGTTGAGATACAGAAATGCGTATGTGAATGAGTATACGAGTGTGAACTTATAGACCTCTGCGTCTCTTTTGAATATAAAAGACGAATAAAAATAGATAATTTACAATAACTCAAATTTTCGCTGTGGGAACAGATACACTTATACACGGATAATCCATAAACAAAATTCTCATATACTTAAATAGGTACTTAACTGGCGAAACTAATGATATAGCGGCAATATGAAACACAGAGATCTCTCGTCAGCTTCATGGCGGTCGCTACTGACCAGGGTAGAGATTTTGTAATATCGTATATAGAAGTTGTTTCTTGAGAGGCTAAGACGCTGACATCGTTGAAATAGGGACACGGTTGGCCCCTTGAAGCCACGGATCTGCGCGAGATCGCGCTGACCTTAGGGAAGTGGGGAAGGGAAGACATCAGGTCTTTAGACAGATGGATTCCTGGACACATGAACCTGGGAAAGACAGGAGGCGAGGCTGACGTGAGGGAAGTGAGGAAGGGTAAATAGTCGGGAACCCACAGAAGGATTCCTGCACACATGGACCTGGATACTGGTTCTTGAGGTTAACCTTCTGGAAAGTGAGGACGGGAGAATATCCGAGGGGACACAGGTGAACTCCTGGACACATTGACCTCGTGAAGGCATCAAAAACGCAGTAAGCGGGTGGGTGGACTCTAAAGACGAACCACTGGCCTACACTTGGTAACTCTCACACAGCTCTAAGGTTGACAGCAATCGCAGTTTTTTATTTCTAGTATTTGTCCTTTTAAGAAATCTATTTTCATTGTAATCTCCAGACCATGATGAGAGGAACAGCTTAATTGTGTATCTCATAAGGACATGTACGCTGGAACAATTTAGTATCGTTATTACATGAAGTTGGAGCCAGCTGTGGGCCAGAGATTTCATTTGATCAACTGATTTTATTTCATCCATATCGTTATGAAAATGCCCCAGACTCGAGTCATTCTGGCTTTGAATGACCTCAGAACAAGTGAAGTTTCTGAGGAAGGCACAGCCAGTGTGTAGCTGTTTCCCGTCTTGTGGTATAGAAGCTGTCTGTCTCTCCCTCCCTCCCTTCCTCCCTCCTTCTCCCCATTCCTCCCTGCTTCTCCCCATTCCTCCCTCCTTCTCCCCATTCCTCATCTAGCAAACATCCAACCACTGCACTATATTACTCAGTAATTCATTTTTATGACACCTCCCAGTTTAATAACGTAATGTCAGTGTTTTTCTAGCCAATTTCTAGTTTAATGTCCCTAAGCTAGTGTTAAATCATGCTTTAATTCATGCCACAAATCATAGTACTGGAAGCTATTAATTATTAACCTTGATGCTCGGGAGGAACTTTCTGAGGTGAGAGATAATGAGGAGAATAGAAAGGCAAGTAGGAGGAGACAGTGTAAAGGTGAGAGAGAGAGAGAGAGAGAAACACAAGAAAGGAGGGATTAGGAGGAAGAGCAAGAGGAAAAAAGGGGTTGA
This sequence comes from Cherax quadricarinatus, assembly GCF_038502225.1. NCBI lineage: Eukaryota > Metazoa > Arthropoda > Malacostraca > Decapoda > Parastacidae > Cherax > Cherax quadricarinatus. The sequence goes on from NC_091341.1 coordinate 10,933,606, forward strand.
GGAGGGGCGATAAAGATGAGCATACACGACTGGGAAGGAAAAGAGCTGAAGGTAAGTGTGGCATGCAAAGAGTACGTAACCTTTATTCGGCGCATGTACACACCCTCATTTACAGGCTATCTCCCCCAACCAGCGAACCAGGTTGCTAAGAGTTGATGATGGGGCCCCGTCGTTCAACTAGTGACCAGGTTCTAGCCAATAAGAAGATGGTTTTGGCAATCGCAGAGGTTATGTGAGTACCGCTCTCCTGTCTGCCCTTGTCATTCCCATTCTAGAGCTGGTTGAAGCACGGTCTGCTATCTTGTGGCTTCTATTTCTGCCTTGCTTACCGTGGAGTGCACTATACTTATCACTGTACATAGTGTACATATTGCTGTTCTAAATTGGTGAAGGATAATATAAGTCTAAACTTTTTCTGCTGTGTTTATTTTGCTCCCATTACACCCGGGATAACAGGCCATTTGGAATCCTGGGTTGTAATAGTAAGAATGGGCGAAAAGCTCCACCCCGTGGCAATGTTTCTCTCCATTAGAGCTCTGATTTAAAGATAGTCCCATTAAAAGCTTGTTACATTTCTCTCTCCTTCAACATTCTCGGCAAATCGTTATTTTTCATTCAAGTTAACACTGTTAACTCCTTCACATTAAAGCCAGGCCTTATTTTTATTGTAAAATGATCGTACATATTTCTTTTTGCTTAGTAAAACGAACCATTAATGTGAAGGACAGGGTGATGTTGGAGCCATCTGTCAGCCAGAATTTTTATTTGCTACATCGACCTAATTTCTCCTATGCATGTTGCCACGCTAATATCGAAATGTTCGTCAGACGATGAATAATCGCTGATGTCTTTTGAGAACAGTAAAGCCAGAATGAACGTTCTAATGGCTGCCCCTCTTGTGGTATAAGTGCTTGACTTCTTGACTATGACCAGGTGATGGAATCCGAGAACTTCAGGTTGACTATAGTAACTGGCCTTGGTGAATAAAAGTATGGCATCTTAAAGGGATCGGTAAGCCAGCGAGAGACCTATGTCAGATGACCAAAAGCTCCAGATAAGGAAATATCTCATTTTTTACTATCTCCGGTGCTTGGCAAGACTTCTTCAAAATAAGATACCAGCTGCGGGTCATCACATGACCGAGACCCGCGCCAGGAAACACTTGTCCTGTTTCCTGACAAACCTTACCTAACCTAGCTGCCGAGACGGTAGTACCTAGGGAAGGAAGACAGTAGAAAACTTGACGCTCACACAGTGTGTGTTTTGGTGTTGATATCACAGGTGGGGACGTGCTTGCCTGTGTGTGTGTGTGTGTACTCACCTAGTTGTACTCACCTAGTTGAGGTTGCAGGGGTCGAGTCCTAGCTCCTGGCCCCGCCTCTTCACAGGTCGTGTGTGTGTGTGTGTGTGTGTGTGTGTGTGTAGGTGTGTGTGTGTGTGTGTGTGTGTGTGTGTGTGTGTGTGTGTGTGTGTGTGTGTGTGTGTGTGCACTCACCTAGATGTACTCACCTAGTTGTGGTTGCAGGGGTAGAGCCACAGCTCCTGGCCCTGCTTCTTCAATGGTCGCTACTAGGTCACTTTCCCTACTTCAGGAGCTTTATCATACCTCTTCTTAAACCTTTGTATGGATTCTGCCTCCACTACATCACTTCCCAGACTATTCCACTTCCTGACAACTCTGTGACTGAAGAAATACTTTCAAACATCCCTGTGGTTCATTTGAGTCTTCAGCTTCCAACTGTGTCCCCTTGTTGCTGTGTCCAATCTCTGGAACATCCTGTCTCTGTCCACCTTGTCTATTCCTCTCAATATTTTATATGTCGTTATCATGTCCCCCCCTATTTATCCTGTCCTCCAGTGTCATCAGGTCGATTTCTGATTTCCCTTGACCTCTCCTCGTAGGACATGCCCCATAGCTCCGGGACTAGTCTTGTTGCAAGCCTTTGCGCTTTCTCTAATTTCCTTATGTGCCTGGCTAGGTGTGGGTTCCAAACTGGTGCTGCGAACTCCAATATGGGTCTGACGTACACTGTGTACAGAGTCCTGAACGATTCCTTACTGAGGTGTCGGAATGCTATTCTTAGGTTTGCTAGGCGCACACATGCTGCAGCAGTTATTTGGTTGATGTGCGCCTCAGGAGATGTGTTCGTTGTTATACTCACCCCAACCTAGACTAGTGTGTGTGTGTGTGTGTGTGTGTGTGTGTGTGTGTGTGTGTGTGTGTTTGTGTGTGTGTATGTGTATGTGTGTGTGTGTGTGTGTGTGTGTGTGTGTGTGTGTGTGGTGAGGCAGTGAGTGAGGTGCGGATGGTGGCCACGGCTGTACTCTTGTTTAGGTATTCTTCCCGAGCTATCTCTAACTATCAGAGTGTTATGACTGCGCCAGCTGAAGGAAGGGGAGATCCCGACTGATGATGCTTTACAGAAAGAACAAACACACACACACACACACACACACACCAGTGAAGAGGCGGGGCCAGGAGCTATTACTCGACCCCTGCAACCACAATTAGGTGAGTACACTCACTGACTCTCTCTCTCTCTCTCTCTCTCTCTCTCTCTCTCTCTCTCTCTCTCTCTCTCTCTCTCTCTCTCTATCTATCTATCTATCTATCTATCTATCTGAGATACTTGATGCTGAGGTCAACGAACATCAGATATCACATCCTTATTCGTGTCCCAAAATATGGTAGATGAAAATTAATATGTATAATCATCATTTTAAGAAAATGTATCCATATATATTAAGATTAAATGAAGAAAAATGTAAAACCAGTATCCGTATTTATAATATCGTGGATGACACCAGATAAAAACAGCATCTCAGTGTTTATCGTGGATGACACCAGATAAAAACAGCATCTCAGTGTTTATCGTGGATGACACCAGATAAAAACAGCATCTCAGTGTTTATCGTGGATGACACCAGATAAAAACAGCATCTCAGTGTTTATCGTGGATGACACCAGATAAAAACAGCACTCAGTGTTTATCGTGGATGACACCAGATAAAAACAGCATCTCAGTGTTTATCGTGGATGACACCAGATAAAAACAGCACTCAGTGTTTATCGTGGATGACACCAGATAAAAACAGCACTCAGTGTTTATCGTGGATGACACCAGATAAAAACAGCATCTCAGTGTTTATCGTGGATGACACCAGATAAAAACCATTATCCTTATACACCAGCAGAAAACTGGTGGACGAATAAACGGAATAAGTATATTAGAATAAAATCAGGTAATACAGGAAGGATGGACAGAAAAATTAAATACGGACAATGTAAATTTGAAAAAAATAAAGTGAATTACAAGTAATGAAAGTGTCCAGACAAAAGCAAAGACTAGGAAAGCAGAGTGATATAACAATAGACAGAGAAGGAAATTGTGAAAATGAAGATATAGATGAGATAAAGGGTTTGGAGTACAAAAAAGTAGAAGATAGTCATGCAAGAATAACTAAACAAAAGACTAAAGTAGAGCAGCAGGTGGTGAAGAGAGCTCAGGATATCTCTGAAAAATATTAACGAAAGAATTGTGAAAGACAGAGCTAGTAGACGATAAAACGAAACTGAAGATAGTTATGTGAAAATCACTAAATTCCGGAAACAGATGATACTGGCAGAGGAAACATACCGCCAGAGACAATGTTAGTCTAGAAATTAAAAGAAAAGGAGATTGAAAATAATTTAAGTTATTGGAAGAAACTATTAGAGATAGGGGGTTTATTTTCTGTGTTGGAAGAGAAAGAAAATCCAAAACCGAACGAAAACATGACAAACTCCACTGTCAAATTCGACATGAAATGCCCCTGCATAATAGTGACTTTCTTTGTACTTAACAAACCAAAACTGTAATTAGACACTGTAACCTATACAAAGAAATAAACCTTTATCTTTATAAAGAAATAGTGGGATATATTATAGACGTGATCGAAAATACGAGAAAGTTAAGCACAGTCCACCGAAATTTTTTTTACCCATTATTATTATAATCAAGGGGGAAGCGCTAAACCCAGAGGATTATACAGCGCCTGGGGGGGGGATGTGGAAGGCATTCAGGCTTAATTCGGGGAACTGGAGCACAGATCCAATTCCCTAAATCAAGAGCCCCTCACCAACATCAAGGAACCTTCCTTGAGGGGCTTTTTTTTTTTTTTTTTTTTTTACCCAGATTTAACATAAAGAAGATTTAGGTTGAGGTTATAAAGAACTTGAAGAGTTATAATATACATATTAGACAAGATCTTCCAGAAGATAATGTGAAAATAAAACATTTTATAAACACTTATAAGATGTTAAATTAGAAGTGAGGAAGAAAATAATTGTTGTTAATGAAGATGAGAGAAAATATTTTTTTAATGGAGGTGAGGGAGAAAATATTTTTGTCAATAGAGGTGAGGGAGAAAATATTTTTGTTAATAGAGGTGAGGGAGAAAATATTTTTGTTAATAGAGGTGAGGGAGAAAATATTTTTGTTAATAGAGGTGAGGGAGAAAATATTTTTGTTAATAGAGGTGAGGGAGAAAATATTGTTGTCAATAGAGGTGAGGGAGAAAATATTTTTGTTAATAGAGGTGAGGGAGAAAATATTTTTATTAATAGAGGTGAGGGAGAAAATATTTTTGTTAATAGAGGTGAGGGAGAAAATATTTTTGTTAATAGAGGTGAGGGAGAAAATATTTTTGTTAATAGAGGTGAGGGAGAAAATATTTTTGTTAATAGAGGTGAGGGAGAAAATATTTTTGTTAATAGAGGTGAGGGAGAAAATATCTTTGTCAATAGAGGTGAGGGAGAAAATATTTTTGTTAATAGAGGTGAGGGAGAAAATATTTTTGTTAATAGAGGTGAGGGAGAAAATATTTTTGTTAATAGAGGTGAGGGAGAAAATATTTTTGTTAATAGAGGTGAGGGAGAAAATATCTTTGTCAATAGAGGTGAGGGAGAAAATATTTTTGTTAATAGAGGTGAGGGAGAAAATATTTTTGTTAATAGAGGTGAGGGAGAAAATATTTTTGTCAATAGAGGTGAGGGAGAAAATATTGTTGTCAATAGAGGTGAGGGAGAAAATATTTTTGTTAATAGAAGTGAGGGAGAAAATATTTTTGTCAATAGAGGTGAGGGAGAAAATATTTTTGTCAATAGAGGTGAGGGAGAAAATATTTTTGTCAATAGAGGTGAGGGAGAAAATATTTTTGTCAATAGAAGTGAGGGAGAAAATATTTTTGTTAATAGAGGTGAGGGAGAAAATATTTTTGTTAATAGAGGTGAGGGAGAAAATATCTTTGTCAATAGAGGTGAGGGAGAAAATATTTTTGTTAATAGAGGTGAGGGAGAAAATATTTTTGTTAATAGAGGTGAGGGAGAAAATATTTTTGTCAATAGAGGTGAGGGAGAAAATATTTTTGTCAATAGAGGTGAGGGAGAAAATATTTTTGTCAATAGAGGTGAGGGAGAAAATATTTTTGCTAATAGAGGTGAGGGAGAAAATATTTTTGTCAATAGAGGTGAGGGAGAAAATATTGTTGTCAATAGAGGTGAGGGAGAAAATATTTTTGTTAATAGAAGTGAGGGAGAAAATATTTTTGTTAATAGAGGTGAGGGAGAAAATATTTTTGTTAATAGAGGTGAGGGAGAAAATATTTTTGTCAATAGAGGTGAGGGAGAAAATATTTTTGTCAATAGAGGTGAGGGAGAAAATATTTTTGTCAATAGAAGTGAGGGAGAAAATATTTTTGTTAATAGAGGTGAGGGAGAAAATATTTTTGTTAATAGAGGTGAGGGAGAAAATATCTTTGTCAATAGAGGTGAGGGAGAAAATATTTTTGTTAATAGAGGTGAGGGAGAAAATATTTTTGTTAATAGAGGTGAGGGAGAAAATATTTTTGTCAATAGAGGTGAGGGAGAAAATATTTTTGTCAATAGAGGTGAGGGAGAAAATATTTTTGTCAATAGAGGTGAGGGAGAAAATATTTTTGCTAATAGAGGTGAGGGAGAAAATATTTTTGTCAATAGAGGTGAGGGAGAAAATATTGTTGTCAATAGAGGTGAGGGAGAAAATATTTTTGTTAATAGAAGTGAGGGAGAAAATATTTTTGTCAATAGAGGTGAGGGAGAAAATATTTTTGTCAATAGAGGTGAGGGAGAAAATATTTTTGTCAATAGAGGTGAGGGAGAAAATATTTTTGTCAATAGAAGTGAGGGAGAAAATATTTTTAATAGAGGTGAGGGAGAAAATATTTTTGTTAATAGAGGTGAGGGAGAAAATATTTTTGTTAATAGAGGTGAGGGAGAAAATATTTTTGCTAATAGAGGTGAGGGAGAAAATATTTTTGTCAATAGAGATGAGGGAGAAAATATTTTTGTCAATAGAGGTGAGGGAGAAAATATTTTTGTCAATAGATGTGAGGGAGAAAATATTTTTGTCAATAGAGGTGAGGGAGAAAATATTTTTGTTAATAGAGGTGAGGGAGAAAATATTTTTGTTAATAGAGGTGAGGGAGAAAATATTTTTGTCAATAGAGGTGAGGGAGAAAATATTTTTGTTAATAGAAGTGAGGGAGAAAATGTTTTTTTAATAGAGGTGAGGGAGAAAATATTTTAGAGTTACGTGGCCTTATCGACATTTCAAGTGATTTCTTAGACACTAACTAATCTAAAATGGAAAAGGGGAAATAGATCAAACTAATGTGTGAAGTTTATCTATAATCTCATATATGGAGTAATCTCAAAAAGATTAGAAGTAAAGAACTTTATAGAAGAGAAAAAAAATCTGATATATTCTGAAACTAAACTGAAAAAAAAACTGGACAACGAAATGATGGATACAGCATTCACACTTAGCTTTAAGAAGAGGTATGGCGGGGCACACCCAGCCATGAGAGCGGCCAGCGAAGGGACAGGGCCTGGAGCTGAGATGCGACACCTGCAACCACACACAGGTGAACTCACAAGCATTTCTGTCTGTCTCTATCTCTCTGTGTTTGTCTCTCTGTCTCTCTGTGTTTATCTCTGTCTCTCTGTGTTTATCTCTGTCTCTCTGTGTTTGTCTCTCTGTCTCTTTCTCTCTGCTTTGCTGAGTGACCTACCCGGTAAAAGTACGTCGTAAATGCCCCAACTATTGCTACTAATACTATTACTAGTACCACTATTACTACTACTACTGTACTATCATCTCCCCTCTCTCTGTTATGCCTCTTCTTGCCGAAAAAATAACCATTTTGCGCAATTACTCGCCAATTAAATTGAACCAGCGATTCTTCTTTAATGACCTAATAAGAGTGTTTGTCTGCTGCTGCCATTTATAGGTGCACTTCCCCGAGGTGTTATTAAATTATGAACCAAAACAGGCATGGAGGCAGCCAGTGTTGGCAGCCAGTGTTGGCAGCCAGTGTCGGCAGCCAGTGTTGGCAGCCAGTGTTGGCAGCTAGTGTTGGCAGCCAGTGTTGGCAGCTAGTGTTGGCAGCCAGTGTTGGCAGCCAGTGTTGGCAGCCAGTGTTGGCAGCCAGTGTTGGCAGCTAGTGTTGGCAGCCAGTGTTGGCAGCTAGTGTTGGCAGCCAGTGTTGGCAGCCAGTGTTGGCAGCCAGTGTCGGCAGCCAGTGTTGGCAGCTAGTGTTGACAGCCAGTGTTAACAGCCAGTGTTGACAGCCAGTGTTGGCAGCTAGTGTTGACAGCCAGTGTTGGCAGCCAGTGTTGACAGCCAGTGTTGACAGCCAGTGTTGGCAGCCAGTGTTGGCAGCCAGTGTTGACAGCCATTGTTGACAGCCAGTGTTGACAGCCATTGTTGACAGCCAGTGTTGACAGTCAGTGTTGGCAGCCAGTGTTGACAGCCAGTGTTGACAGTCAGTATTGGCAGCCAGTGTTGGCAGCCAGTGTTGGCAGCTAGTGTTGACAGCCAGTGTTGACAGCCAGTATTGGCAGCCAGTGTTGACAGCCAGTGTTGGCAGCCAGTGTTGGCAGCCAGTGTTGACAGCCATTGTTGACAGCCAGTGTTGACAGCCATTGTTGACAGCCAGTGTTGACAGTCAGTGTTGGCAGCCAGTGTTGACAGCCAGTGTTGACAGTCAGTATTGGCAGCCAGTGTTGGCAGCCAGTGTTGGCAGCTAGTGTTGACAGCCAGTGTTGACAGCCAGTATTGGCATCCAGTGTTGACAGCCAGTATTGGCAGCCAGTGTTGGCAGCCAGTGTTGGCAGCTAGTGTTGGCAGCCAGTGTTGACAGCCAGTATTGGCAGCCTGTGTTGGCAGCCAGTGTTGGCAGCCAGTGTTGACAGCCAGTGTTGACAGCCAGTATTGGCAGCCAGTGTTGGCAGCCAGTGTTGGCAGCTAGTGTTGGCAGCCAGTGTTGACAGCCAGTATTGGCAGCCAGTGTTGGCAGCCAGTGTTGGCAGCCAGTGTTGGCAGCCAGTGTTGACAGCCAGTATTGGCAGCCAGTGTTGGCAGCCAGTGTTGACAGCCAGTGTTGGCAGCCAGTGTTGACAGCCAGTGTTGACAGCCAGTGTTGACAGCCAGTGTTGACAGCCAGTGTTGGCAACCAGTGTTGGCAGCCAGTGTTGACAGCCAGTGTTGACAGCCAGTGTTGACAGCCAGTGTTGACAGCCAGTATTGGCAGCCAGTGTTGGCAGCCAGTGTTGGCAGCTAGTGTTGGCAGCCAATGTTGACAGCCAGTATTGGCAGCCTGTGTTGGCAGCCAGTGTTGGCAGCTAGTGTTGACAGCCAGTGTTGACAGCCAGTATTGGCAGCCAGTGTTGGCAGCCAGTGTTGGCAGCTAGTGTTGGCAGCCAGTGTTGACAGCCAGTATTGGCAGCCAGTGTTGGCAGCCAGTGTTGGCAGCCAGTGTTGGCAGCCAGTGTTGACAGCCAGTATTGGCAGCCAGTGTTGGCAGCCATTGTTGACAGCCAGTGTTGGCAGCCAGTGTTGGCAGCCAGTGTTGACAGCCAGTGTTGGCAGCCAGTGTTGACAGCCAGTGTTGACAGCCAGTGTTGACTGCCAGTGTTGACAGCCAGTGTTGGCAGCCAGTGTTGGCAGCCAGTGTTGACAGCCAGTGTTGACAGCCAGTGTTGACAGCCAGTGTTGACAGCCAGTGTTGACAGCCAGTGTTGGCAGCCAGTGTTGGCAGCCAGTGTTGACAGCCAGTGTTGACAGCCAGTGTTGACAGCCAGTGTTGACAGCCAGTGTTGGCAGCCAGTGTTGACAGCCAGTGTTGACAGCCAGTGTTGACAGCCAGTGTTGACAGTCAGTGTTGACAGCTTAAATACAACAGCAATTTTTTTTATTTTGAGTTTGCTTGTAGACAGCAAAAAAATAAATTCTTGTTACATTAATGGACCAATCAATTCTTCAATAAAAAGGCTACATGGGCAATATTAATAATTAAAAAATACAAATAAGCCAATAAAATAGATTAGGAATAAAGACAATAAAAGTATCAATAATAATTATTTAATCCAAGGAAGGCACCGATATATATATATATATATATATATATATATATATATATATATATATATATATATATATATATATATATATATATATATATATATATATATTAATATATATATATATATATATATATATATATATATATATATATATATATATATATATATATATTAATATATATATATATATATATATATATATATATATATATATATATATATATATATATATTTATATATATTAATATGTATATTATATATATTATTTATATATATTAATATATATGTATTATATTTATATATATTAATATATATATTATATTTATATATATTAATATATATATTATATTTATATATATTAATATATTATATTTATATATATTAATATGTATATTATATATATATATATATATATATATATATATATATATATTTATATATGTTAATATATATATATATATATATATATATATATATATATATATATATACAAACACTGATCTCTGGCTGAAGGAGACTCTAACCTGCGAACCTTGGAACAAGGTACGCAGTGCTATACCAATCTACCCACACTGGACAATACCTTGGCGTCCAGCTTGCGTTACACGTTGATCCAAGGCAGTCAGCTTTCAGGGAGAAGGCTTACAGCTTTTCATCTCATCCCCTGCATGCATCAGCCTTACTAGAGATTTTAACAATGCAAGGAATTCGCAAGAGCAGGCGAAATATACACAAACTTGGCTTTCAAAAACACGGGGACAGTGAAACAAAGGCTGATTAAAAACACATCCTCCAACAAAGTCGGTGGGGTTTACAAGGTCCCATATACTCAGTGTCCTCTCTCATATAATAGTCAAACAGGTAAATTTTTTGGAAACCAGAATTGCCCAGCATAAATACTCATGACAGGGCAGGAGTCGAACGCTATCTTTAACCAGGTTAGTGCATGTGATCACCCACCGGGGTGGGATGCTGCCCAGATTATAGAACCAAACAGTTCTGTCATGGAAAGAAACATAATTGAATCTTCCCTCTTGAAACATGAAAGGAATACAGTATACAACTCAAATTATGAGTTATACAAGCTCGATAATTATTTAGAGTCCATTGTACACAATCTTAAACAACAATGCTATAAAAAATCACAGGATTGTTCATCATGCCAGATGGGTTGATGGATTGGTGACGCCCGTCCAGTGTCTACGCACCAAAGCTTCACACCACGTCAGTTTTGAAGGTTATATAACACCTGTAGCTGTTCATGTACCATACAGTGACAAGCACTCAAGATAACATTAGGAAGGGTTAAAGGGTATTAGTAGAATTTAGATTATAGAAATTTTATCGGAAAGGCATAGAAGTCCTCCATGTATGGCATATTAACAGCCACTGAGAAAATAGTTGACAATATTTAGGAAGAGACACTTCTGAGTACGTGGGTAGAACATTCGAGTACCCCAGAGCAGGACATTTAAACTGACAAAGAGCACATTGTATTCCTTTCTTTCATTATTTGAAAAGGTCACACAGAATAATAGCTATCCATGTCTACAGTATCTAAAGAGAAACTTATTTTCTCAAACTATGTGACCTGTTATAAACGATTAGGAAAAGCTTGGGGCTGACTTTTTATATCTTATAATTTCCTACTTGACATCTCAGAAACCCTCCTACCCCATATGGGTAGTGGAGGGATGATGGTAGGGTGGGATTGGCACCGACCACTAACCCAGTCTAAAGGTAACCGTGGCCAATGACACCTACGCTACTCTGAGACCTCTCTCCCTGCTTTGGTTGCTCCCTTGCAACATTGCACAGCTCCTGATGACGCACTGAGAAGTGTGAAAGTACTTAAGCTAAAGATTTCCACCCTCCCCCGTGGCTGTGTGTGTGTGTGTGTGTGTGTGTGTGTGCAATCGCGACCAAGCGATGCAAGATGCAAAATAGCCACAGAGGGAGCTGAATGATAGCTCTAGGCCTTTCGTGTTGCAATGAACACATCAGATGCTTGCAGTGTTGCGGAAGTGAGTAGGAAGTCCAAGCAGATTAGTTCCAGGGAACGTTCTAGCTCGATTTCTAGCGAAAATATATGAAGAGACGCAACTGGGGGAGGAAAGAAATCAAGATATCTTGAGGTCTTTGTAAATAAACGTTCTTTAAAAGTTAGATCATTCAAGAATTTACTAAAAGCTAGATAGGAAATTCAGGGAATTTGAATGACATATACGAGTACCACATACTTGCTCTTTTGAAGCCAAACGTCAACCACAGGTGACCCGCTTCAAAGTGTCCACACTGGTGTGCTACACTTCGAAGGCTGGGATTTGTGTATCGGCCATTTTGGCATCTTATTTTTTCTGTAAAATGTTTTGTATCTCTGCTTGAGGCAGCTTAGTTTTTTTTAATGTTTGACGAATCTTGTGGAAAGGTTGAAACCTCTTGGATTAAGACTGTATACGTACAAATTAGTCAGTTTATTAACGTTTAAACTAGTGAAAACATTACTCACGAAATCGTAATGACACGATTGCAAACAAACCATACCACGGGTGGGGTTTGAATCTGCGGTCAGAGAGTTTTAAGACTCTGACCGCGGATTCAAACCCCACCCGTGGAATGGTTAGTGAAAACATTCTCTAGTTGCCTTCAAAATTTTAGTATTTGTTGTGTTTCCTCAATGGAAGTGTCTCATTACCTGCGTTATTTTTAATTTATCGAGAGTTATTAAACAAACTGTTATCCTTGCAATAGCCAAATAATCGACTTCAACTCTTAAGAGAACAAATTGTACTACTTTTTGGATGTTTACCAACTAATTTCCCACTTGTATTAAAGTTGAGAAAATGGAAATGCTGGTTTTCATGTGACAGTTTGTGACTGCCTCGGCCGATCACCTTCAGACCTTAAACGCCGATAACCTCTGAGCTGCGATTTTGCTGGTGAATTTTGAGATAGGTTGAGTGAGATCACCCGGATGTTGTACCTGTGTAAATCATCATTTTGTCGGTAATGATCATTAGACATTTCCTTTTTCGATTAGCTTCAAATTTTCAAAGATGCTGCATCTTAGCGGAAGATCCGAAATAGTTTTGTACGGTATATGTGCCGGTTTTCCGCTTTATTGAAGAAAATGTGATATTAGTCTCCATGTGATAACTTGCGAGTGTCTCTAAGCCTTGATTTCAGATTTTCAACACTAATATTTTACTGCGTTAGAAACTTACACCGCACTCTGGTCTCTCCTGCGGGCACTGGGGGAGAGGATACCGTGCTCCTTCCATAAGTGAATGTGACTTGACCTGACTAGGTTAGGGCACTGGCTCAAGCCGGTAGAATTGGGTCTGCCTCGCATGGGTCAGTAGGCCAGCTGCAGTGTTCCTCCTTTCTTATTTTCTTATGCACAAGGTATACAGGCCTAGCTGACATCAGTAACATACAACTATATAGAAAACCCCTTGTTATGCAGAGCATTTCGGGTAAATTAGGTCAGTTTTGTCCCAGGATACGACCCACACCAGTTAACTAACACCTAGGTGCCTGTTTTACTGATAGGTGAAGAGGGATGGGGGAAAGGCTGGGCTTAGGAGTTATCGGGATAACTTTCTTGGATCGCGCAGCGACCAAAATTTATGAACGCATTTCGTATGAAATGTCTCTATTATTCCTTGATTGAACAGAATAAAATCCGTTCTTTCATTTGGACTAGTTAAAGCCAGCATCGGAGGCTTCAGAGATTAGCTGAAGCCAGCAGCAAAGGCTTCAGAGGTTAACTGAAGCCAGCAGGGAAGGCTTCAGAGGTTAGCTGAAGCCAGCATCAAAGGACCCCAATGGAAATAAGTCACTCTGACTTTTTTGGGTTATCCTAGGTTCTCTACACATATGCTGCTATGTATGATAATTCTATGTAACTGTATTTGTGTATACCTGAATAAACTTACTTAACTGAGGCCAGCAAGGAAGACTTTAGAGGTTAGCTGAAGTCAGCAGCGAAGGCTTCAGAGGTTAGCTGAAGCCAGCAGGGAAGGCTTCAGAGGTTAGCTGAAGCCAGCAGCGAAGGCTTCAGAGGTTAGCTGAAGCCAGCAGGGAAGGCTTCAGAGGTTAGCTGAAGCCAGCAGGGAAGGCTTCAGAGGTTAGCTGAAGCCAGCAGGGAAGGCTTCAGAGGTTAGCTGAAGCCAGCAGGGAAGGCTTCAGAGGTTAGCTGAAGCCAGCAGGGAAGGCTTCAGAGGTTAGCTGAAGCCAGCAGGGAAGGCTTCAGAGGTTAGCTGAAGCCAGCAGGGAAGGCTTCAGAGGTTAGCTGAAGCCAGCAGGGAAGGCTTCAGAGGTTAGCTGAAGCCAGCAGGGAAGGCTTCAGAGGTTAGCTGAAGCCAGCAGGGAAGGCTTCAGAGGTTAGCTGAAGCCAGCAGGGAAGGCTTCAGAGGTTAGCTGAAGCCAGCAGGGAAGGCTTCAGAGGTTAGCTGAAGCCAGCAGAGAAGGCTTCAGAGGTTAGCTGAAGCCAGCAGCGAAGGCTTCAGATGTTAGCTGAAGCCAGCAGGGAAGGCTTCAGATGTTAGCCGAAGCCAGCAGCGAAGGCTTCAGAGGTTAGTTGAAGCCAGCAAGGAAGACTTTAGAGGTTAGCTGAAGCCAGCACTGAAGGCTTCAGAGGTTAGCTGAAGCCAGCAAGGAAGACTTTAGAGGTTAGCTGAAGCCAGCAGCAAAGGCTTCAGAGGTTAACTGAAGCCAGCAGCGAAGGCTTCAGAGGTTAGCTGAAGCCAGCAGGGAAGGCTTCAGAGGTTAGCTGAAGCCAGCAGCGAAGGCTTCAGAGGTTAGCTGAAGCCAGCAGGGAAGGCTTCAGAGGTTAGCTGAAGCCAGCAGGGAAGGCTTCAGAGGTTAGCTGAAGCCAGCAGGGAAGGCTTCAGAGGTTAGCTGAAGCCAGCAGGGAAGGCTTCAGAGGTTAGCTGAAGCCAGCAGGGAAGGCTTCAGAGGTTAGCTGAAGCCAGCAGGGAAGGCTTCAGAGGTTAGCTGAAGCCAGCAGGGAAGGCTTCAGAGGTTAGCTGAAGCCAGCAGGGAAGGCTTCAGAGGTTAGCTGAAGCCAGCAGGGAAGGCTTCAGAGGTTAGCTGAAGCCAGCAGGGAAGGCTTCAGAGGTTAGCTGAAGCCAGCAGGGAAGGCTTCAGAGGTTAACTGAAGCCAGCAGGGAAGGCTTCAGAGGTTAGCTGAAGCCAGCAGGGAAGGCTTCAGAGGTTAGCTGAAGCCAGCAGAGAAGGCTTCAGAGGTTAGCTGAAGCCAGCAGCGAAGGCTTCAGATGTTAGCTGAAGCCAGCAGGGAAGGCTTCAGATGTTAGCCGAAGCCAGCAGCGAAGGCTTCAGAGGTTAGTTGAAGCCAGCAAGGAAGACTTTAGAGGTTAGCTGAAGCCAGCACTGAAGGCTTCAGAGGTTAGCTGAAGCCAGCAAGGAAGACTTTAGAGGTTAGCTGAAGCCAGCAGCAAAGGCTTCAGAGGTTAACTGAAGCCAGCAGCGAAGGCTTCAGAGGTTAGCTGAAGCCAGCAGCGAAGGCTTCAGAAGTTAGCTGAAATCAGCAGGGAAGGCTTCAGAGGTTAGCTGAAGCCAGCAGCGAATGCTTCAGAGGTTAGCTGAAGCCAGCAGCGAAGGCTTCAGAGGTTAGCTGAAGCCAGCAGGGAAGGCTTCAGAGGTTAGCTGAAGCCAGCAGCGAAGGCTTCAGAGGTTAGCTGAAGCCAGCAGCGAAGGCTTCAGAGGTTAGCTGAAGCCAGCAGCGAAGGCTTCAGAGGTTAGCTGAAGCCAGCAGCGAAGGCTTCAGAGGTTAGCTGAAGCCAGCAGCGAAGGCTTCAGAGGTTAGCTGAAGCCAGCAGGGAAGGCTTCAGAGGTTAACTGAAGCCAGCAGCGAAGGCTTCAGAGGTTAACTGAAGCCAGCAGGGAAGGCTTCAGAGGTTAGCTGAAGCCAGCAGCGAAGGCTTCAGAGGTTAACTGAAGCCAGCAGGGAAGGCTTCAGAGGTTAACTGAAGCCAGCAGGGAAGGCTTCAGAGGTTAACTGAAGCCAGCAGGGAAGGCTTCAGAGGTTAACTGAAGCCAGCAGGGAAGGCTTCAGAGGTTAACTGAAGCCAGCAGGGAAGGCTTCAGAGGTTAACTGAAGCCAGCAGCGAAGGTTTCAGAGGTTAACTGAAGCCAGCAGCGAAGGCTTCAGAGGTTAACTGAAGCCAGCAGGGAAGGCTAACACGTATCCACTAGAAGACTGTTACTTTATTCCTATGTACAGTAAAAGTCACAAATCCGTGGGTGGAACTCTTCAGATGTAACCCAGGCTTCTTCCTCAGTTGTAACTTGACAATGGTTCAGCACGGACCGGAGCGAAGCCTAAGGCTTCGCCTCCAGAGTGAGGGCTATTGTTTGGATTTCCTCGCATGCAGAAATTTATTATTCTCTATTGTTGATATTAGTTGCTCCTTCTGTCTATTTGCCTATAATTCCTGCCATCTATTAGCCTATAATTTCTGCCGTCTATTATCCTATAATTTCTACCGTCTATTAACCTATAATTCCACAAGTCTATTAACGTGTTATATAATTTCGTCTGACAACGTTCAATTTAGGTTTTAACAACCCGTTTATATTTTACCGTTGTCTTAATCCGTAAGTCATACCCGTGTCATAATCCGTAAGTCATACCCGTGTCATAATCCGTAAGTCATACCCGTGTCATAAGCCGCCAGCCATACCCGCCTGCCGTACCTGTCAGCCATACCCGTCAGCCATACCCGTCAGTCGTACCCGTCAGCCATACCCGTCAGCCGTATCCGTCAGTCGTACCCGTCAGCCATACCCGTCAGCCATACCCGTCAGCCGTACCCGTGTCATAATCCGTGAAATACTACCGTGTAATTATCGTAGATAGCGAAGAGTCAACTCTGTTTTCATTGTACATTCAGTAACAGGGAATCTCACTTCCTCCTAATGGAGTTCCTACTCTATTTCTTGCTATTCGCAACGGTTGCCTTCGGTTGTGGTTGAAATGGTTAATTTTATTTTCAGGTCTGGGTGGTGTTGGGAAGTGGTGGTGGTGGTGGTGGAAGGTGGTAGTGGGAATGGTAGTGGTGGTAGGTGGTAATGGTGGTGGTGGTGGTGGTGGTGGAAGGTGGTAGTGGTGGTGGTAGTGGTGGTGGTGGTGGTGGAAGGTGGTAGTGGTGGTGGTAGTGGTGGTGGTGGTGGATGGTGGTAGTGGGAATGGTAGTGGTGGTAGGTGGTAGTGGTGGTGGTGGTGGTAGTGGTGGTGGTAGTGGTGGTGGTGGTGGAAGGTGGTAGTGGTGGTGGTAGTTGTGGTGGTGGTAGTTGTGGTGGTGGTGGAAGGTGGTAGTGGGAATTTTAGTGGTGGTAGTAGTAGTAGTAGTAGAGTGGTAGTGATGCTGGAAACGGAGTAAAAGTTATTTCACTATGTACATCTACCATGCTGAGTTTACGAGGGTTGATATCCAGCTCCTGGACTCTTGACGCTTCTTGAATTAATTATTCTCTTGTCTCAGTACCTCGTACCATTTACCTGCATTCCGAAGTCATTTATCATTATTTTTGTTCATTATAATCATTATATGCATTGAATAATTCACCTGCATTATTTATCAAGAGTATTTTCTAGATAATTTCAAGCCTTGAAGACGCGTAGTTACTAACAGTCGCAAACAAGCGTCGCTATTACGCAATTAGGACTAGGTGTTATTTAACTCCAGGGTAATTTCATACTCACAGCTGATGAATGTGTCTGTCAGACGAGGCATAGTGGGGGGGGGAGGGAATCCTAGGGTAGGTATGTGGGTTATATATAATTTTAATTATTTAAAAGAGAGAGAGAGAAAGAGAAAGGAAAATGTTAGGATGTGTTAAAAACATTAGAAAGATAAGTAAGTGGACCTTCCTTATAATCAGTGTTGAAGTTATTATTGGACGATTAACCTGTCTGAAGTGATACTCCAGCTACACTCTCAGCTGGGAGAAAACATTGTGAAAATACTTTCTATGAAGTATTTTAATACGTGTTTGGATGCTTGAGAAAGAGTTAATATGAATTCACGTTACTACTGCTATTACTATAACCTGGGTGCTTACTATACCCTGGGTACTTCCTATACTCTGGTAACTTCCTATACCCTGGGTACTACCAATACTCCAATGGAAATAAGTCACACTGGCTAGCACTGTTATCACAAAGACGTTTTCTTTCACAATGGCAACATTTCGACAATGGTAACCTTGGTAACGCTCTCAATTATCCCATTACAGACTGATAATACTATCATCTTAACAGCCTAAATCAAACATGTCCCCTCTGGTAACTCAAACATCTTACTCCAGACTGGCTTTTTCGTGTTATCCTGGGTAATATACACTATATATAAGTATGCGTGTACCTAAATATAGTGTGTTAGGTAAGACACATATGCAACAGTTAGGTATCTTTATTTCGAAACGTTTCGCCTACACAGTAGGCTTCTTCAGTCGAGTACAGAAAAGTTGATAGAAGCAGAAGAGACTTGAAGACGATGTAATCAGTCCATCACCCTTAAAGTTTTGAGGTGATCAGTCCCTCAGTCTGGAGAAGAGCATTGTTATATGTACCTAAATATACTTGCTTCCTTACTAACTGGTTCCACCACCGCTGGTCTTGGTTAACAAATTGAAAGGGTATTTCATGAACTACCTCAGGATTCATGTTACCAATACATTAAATTTGCCTTTATTCCTCTACAGGAAAATACACTAGTGTTAGGCAAGAGCTTCTACACTGTCTAGTTGAATACGTTTCCTTAAAGGGTTTGTTCACTACGCTGGAAGGTTTGTAGTCTTTCTGCTATTTAACTTCGGAGGGAAGTTTGTTTTATTCTTCTACATGACTGCTTACAGAATTGTTTTTACCCACATTAGCACTGCATCTTCTGTTTAAGTTTCGTATCATAGCTTACTATCAGAAGTACTGAACAATATCAGTAGTGTGCATATTAATTGGGAGAGTGACGAAATAAGATATTTATTTGGAAAATTAATATCTATTTGAAAAATACACGATGATGTGACAGATAACTGATTTAATGAGAGATATGACTACCCTTTGCTTTTATAAGCATTGCTACACGCTTTGGCAATGAACACATTTTGGCAAGTTCTTCGTCGTGGTACCTGGTCCTAATAACAGCAGTAATTAGCTTCTCCACAGTTGTGCAGTCCTGTTTCGCGATCGTGCGTTTGGTTATTGCCCATAGATTCTCACTTGAGTTGAGGTTAGGAGAATTTCCAGGCCACTTTGGAACGCATAGCCCACTCTCTTCGAAGAATGTCAGCATTTTTCTGGAAGTGTGGCATGAAGTAAGATCCTACGGGAAAATTCCTTCTCCACCAGGAAAGTGTCTATCCACAATGGGAAGCAAATAAGTCATTTGCCTTGTGTATGTCAATGTTCCCTCAACAGTAACAAGCCATCCAGAGCCTTTAGCAGTAAAACTACCCCAAACCATCCTATGTGGATGTTTCGGTGCTTGTTGAATGTGTCCATTTCGAAGAGGTTCGCATTTGCTCCGTCTCACTACCACTGATCGGTACCCATGTACTTCAAAATGCGCCTCAATTGAAAATATAACTTTTCTCCGTTCATCTGTCGTCCATCCCTTATGATTGAGTGCCCACCGCAGCCATTTTTTCTTCATAGATACAATCAATAATTGTTTCTTTAGCAGCTTTTTGGCAGTTCTGCCAACTTCAAAGAACCTTCGTGGAACAATCGAAGAATCAACATTTCCGCAGCTGAAGCCAAACCTCTCTCTATATCTTTGCTGGTTTTCTTGGGATCCTTCACACTATTTTTTCGTGAGGTGTTGTCTCGTATTTTCTTCCACATTTTTCTCGACGCAGTGCTCCACAATCACCAGTGTCGTCAGGTCTCTCGAGAATCCGACAAATAGTTAACATTGCTAGGCTCAAATTTTCGGCGATCTGATACTCAAATCAGCATGTTTTCTAAGAACTACAATACTTGCACGCTTCCTAGGTGTAACATCCATCAGGAATTTCATCAGTAATCATGAACTGAAGGGAAGAAGTTGGGGAAACCGCATTCACTCACGGAGCACAGTTGTAGGAATAGCCTTAGAGAACAACATCTGTTGTAGCACTGACGAGAGTCGTAGTGTAACACTACAACTGGATGGTTGCCAGAAATCGGTAGTA
>NC_091341.1:10963247-10968668 GCF_038502225.1 Cherax quadricarinatus
TCCCAACATATTACCCCCGTAAGAAGAGATTTCCTCAGCTTTGCATCATATTTTCACCCCCGGTAATTCCTTTTTCCTGTGGAAAAAAGAGTAGATTTAGTTTTTGGTACTGAATGCGTATGCTCGATTATTTACAAGGAAATCGTATTGTGTTCGTGTGTAGTAAAAATAATTACGGTGTGGGTGCTGGCTCAGTCATGACAGAATCTGTACCTACTAGTGTGGAAGTGGGTACTGTAAACCAGGCAGTGGTAAGTACCTGTCAATAAAGTTACCTGAGGACAAATTCAGGGGTCACTAACCCCCTTGGCCCGGTCCAAGACCAGAATACTTATTAAGAAAAGTAATAAAATAATGCTATGAAAGGCTGGAGGCTCGAGCCTTCTACCAGATCTTGCTTCCCTGACTTAGAAACAAGGCGTGAATGTCGCTAACCGGCTGTAGTGGATGTCACCACCCGGCTGTGGTGGATGTCACCACCCGGCTGTGGTGGATGTCACCACCCGGCTGTGGTGGATGTCACCACCCGGCTGTGGTGGATGTCACCACCCGGCTGTGGTGGATGTCACCACCCGGCTGTGGTGGATGTCACCACCCGGCTGTGGTGGATGTCACCACCAGGCTGTGGTGGATGTCACCACCCGGCTGTGGTGGATGTCACCACCCGGCTGTGGTGGATGTCACCACCCGGCTGTGGTGGATGTCACCACCCGGCTGTGGTGGATGTCACCACTCGGCTGTGGTGGATGTCACCACCCGGCTGTGGTGGATGTCACCACCCGGCTGTGGTGGATGTCACCACCAGGCTGTGGTGGATGTCACCACCCGGCTGTGGTGGAGGGAACCACAAAAATAGAAGCATTTTAAAGCTTTCCATCATTCCTTAAGGAGACGGTGTCAAGACCGTGGCTTCAACACAACACAACTAACGCACAAATTGAAGATGAACCCTGACGTTACCATCACTCCTGGAGCATAAAGAAGTCGCAGTCAGACACGACTAAACAGTCATCCATAACGGAGCGAAACACTACCAACATCATCCTTAATTCGCAGGTTAGTAATCTAATCTTTATATCATAGTACCTATTTCACCTTAATAAAATAAAATATTATAACGTCCTCTTGGAAAATTTACTTAGAATGTTGCTTTTGCAGAGAGTTAAGCGAGCGTAACTTGAGACAGGCATCGCGGGGGAAGGGATTTTGAACCAATTTAAAATTCTAAGTGGCTCTCAGGGCCCCAAGTAGTATCTTAATCTGTTACATTTCTGGCACTTGTAGACTCGACTCACTGCTGTCGTAGCTTCTATAATTTGACCATAATAAAAGCAATCTGAATCATTTATACCCACATTTATTAGTTCCTTGTTATAAAACGGTAAGCGTACTTTTATTATTATTATTATTATTATTATTATTATTATTATTATTATTATTAAGGGTCGTGCAGCTCTAGGGAAAGGGGAAGCAATCGGATTTGATCTAAGGGAGAGTAGCTCCCTGAAAGGGCTTAATATGCTAAAGTATCAGACTTTCAGGCTGTGCATACACAGATTGAGTCCTGGTGCGTTGAGAAAATAACAATGTTTACCATGGTGTCGTGGGGTGAGGAAGACGAGTTGTCATGGCGTACTTCCTGGAGCTCGTGGGGTGAAGAAGACGAGTTGTCATGGCGTACTTCCTGGAGCTCGTGGGGTGAAGAAGACGAGTTGTCATGGCGTACTTCCTGGAGCTCGTGGGGTGAAGAAGACGAGTTGTCATGGCGTACTTCCTGGAGCTCGTGGGGTGATGAAGACGAGTTGTCATGGCGTACTTCCTGGAGCTCGTGGGGTGAAGAAGACGAGTTGTCATGGCGTACTTCCTGGAGCTCGTGGGGTGAAGAAGAGGGGTTGTTATGGAGTACTTCCCGGAGCGCTCTTGTCATGTTAAATTAACATTGTTTTTATATGGCATATATATATATTTAAGTGTTGAGTTTTTAATTAGTAACTAACTAGGTTTTGCCATTACTGCTTGACCTGCCTGAAGACTTCTGCCTGACACAAGTGAATTTCTACCTGGCCCGAGTGAATTTCTGATTG
Source organism: Cherax quadricarinatus (assembly GCF_038502225.1). Taxonomy (NCBI): domain Eukaryota; kingdom Metazoa; phylum Arthropoda; class Malacostraca; order Decapoda; family Parastacidae; genus Cherax; species Cherax quadricarinatus. Next base: position 10,965,332 of record NC_091341.1, read on the forward strand.
ACCCGAGTGGATTTTTCCTTGGCCCGAGTGAATTTCTGATTGACCCGAGTGAATTTCTGATTGACCCCGTCTGAATTTCTACTTGAACCCGAGTGAATTTCTACTTGAACCCGAGTGAATTTCTACTTGAACCCGAGTGAATTTCTACTCGACCCGAGCGAATTTTTACCTGACCACCTGCCTAATGTTCCAATATTAGCATGAGGTTATATTAAATCAGTGAATACTTGTATGGTCTATGGCGAAAAATTTCTGAATGTAATTCTTAACTGGAATATAAATATAATGAAAATGTGATGTCAGCAAAAAATATAATTGTAATTAAAATAATTAGGTGAAGTGTAAAAATGGCAGAGGAAAACTGTTAAGAATGAAATAAAAATCCCGTCCAAAAATGACCGAAGCATTGTCAACAAAATTTAATATTAAAAAAAAAATGGAACGTAAGTAGCGTGAGAAAACTGCGGGAAGACACTTTTGTGTCAGGGGTAAATAAGGTAAAAAGTTGCGTGCAGGTGTGAGAGAAGTACAGAATATTTTCGAGTATTTTGTTGAAGTTTGACAATGAAACTTGAGGCTGTAATTAAAGGGCGAAACGTTTGTAGTGAGATGTTAGAAATGTGGAAAGCAGAGTAAGCCACGGTGCACACTCTCACTCTGCGCATCCAGCTGCTTCTCTTAAATGTCAAGAGACGAAACCAAGTGTCACTGACATTTTCAATTAATCAGGTAACATCAGCACTACAAAAAGTCAAAGTTAGAAATCGCTCCTCTCCCTCCCTCTCCCTCTCTCTCTCCCTCTCTCTCTCTCCCTTTTTTTTTTTTTTTTTTTTTTTTACACAGGGTTTGACAAGGTTAAGGATCCCTAACTTTATTGACAGGTTAAGGATTCCTAACTTTATTGGCAAGCTAAGAGCTGTTACCTACATCAGCTCATTTGAAAGCATTTTTATTGTTATGAGACATACAAGTAGGGAACAGGATGAAGTTGGAGCCATCTGTGGGCCAGCATTTTCATTTGATCAACTGACTTTATCTCGTTGACATCATTATGCTGTACGAATGTGTTCCATACTCGAGTCATCCTGGGTATATATGATCTCAGATGGAGTGATGTTCTGGAGAAGGGTACAGCCAGAGTAAAGTTGCTGCTTTCTGCCCGTCTTGTGGCATAAAAGCTTGTTTCACGCTGTCCTCGAAGTGGATCCAAGTGTGGTATTTTGACAATATTGGCCTTGTACATAACAGTAAGGCCACCCACATCCCTCCTATGTTGAAGGTTCTGCTGAAATGACAGATCTATCCAGGATGGGTCCAGGCGAGAGATGAGACGTCTTGCTCTGTTCTCTACTCTGTCAAGCAGTCGCAGATGAGAGGGGGGGCAGGCAAACCAAGAAAGTGGAGCATACTCAAGGTGTGAGCGTACTTGTGCCTCGTACAGGATCTTGCAACCCCTACTGTCAAGCAGATGCGAGATACGGCGAAGTGCTGTAAGCTTCCTGGCTGCCTTGTTTGCAAGATTTACAACATGGTTCTTCATGGTTAGTTTGGAGTCAAATTTCACCCCAAGGATATCAACTTCTTCTCCAGGTGCCAACATCCTCCCATTCATCCTTACTACTGCACCAGCATTACCATCATGGTGCCTAGAGACCATCATCATTTGCGTTTTCTCAGGTGCAAATGTTACTTGCCATCTATTTCCCCAAGCTGATATAGCTCTCAGCTGTTGATTGATGTAGCTTAGTGCAGCTGGCATTTCTTCTCTTGGATAAGTGAATGTCAGTGTACAGTCGTCTGCATATGCATGTGATTCTGGGATGAGATGAAGAAGGTCGTTGAAGTAGACATTCCATAAAAATGGACCCAGCACGCTTCCTTGTGGAACACTTGCCCCAATAGGATGCCTTGCTGATTCCGTTCCATTGAGGACTACACTTAGAGATCTACCATGAAGGTAATCACTGAGGAGACATAGCGTAGAGCCTGCAATTCCCAGTGCTTGAAGTTTTGCTAAGAGGCCCTGGTGCCGCACCCGGTCGAAAGCGCCAGCAATGTCCAGTGCTACCACACAGCTGACTTTGGATTCATCCAGTGACTGGTGCCACTTAGTGGAGAGGTTTAACAACAGATCAGCAGCAGAGTAACCTTTCCTGAAGCCATATTGACGATCACAAAGTAGTGAGTGGTAGTCAAAAAAATCTGTCATTTGTCTTGAGATTATTGTCTCAAGGATCTTACCAGTGATTGACAGGAGTGACACTGGTCTGTAGTTGCTGATTTCTGCTCTGCTCTTCTCTTCTTTTTGTGAACAGGAACTACATTTCCCTCTTTCCATAGAGAGGGCCATTTACACTGTACTAGGCAGTGCTGAAAGATGCGAGTTAGAGGTGCTGCTAGCTGGTCTGCACATCTCAACAATCTTGGGCTCAACTTGTCTGGGCCCACAGCCTTTTCTTGGTCAAGTGATTTAAGAAGGAAATGCACCTCCTCCTGCCTTATTGTCACCACTGACGGTTTTGACACAGTTCTTGCAGCTAGCCAAGGAGGGTCCCTTGCTGGATCAGGAACTTGCATTTTGGTAGCAAAGTGTTCAGCAAAGAGGTCCGCCTTCTCTTGACTACTAGTAGAGGTGGTCCCATCCTGTCGATTTAGAGGTGGAATAAGTTCATCAGGCAAATAACCTTGTCTGTCCTTGACCAGGGACCACCAGGTTTTGGAGCCTACCCTACCTGATGCTAACTTTCTTTTAGTGTCCACCTCCCATTTAGCAATGGCCCACTTTTGAACATCACCCATATGCCTACAGGCTTGCATGTGCAAGTTCCTGTTATAGGTGGTAGGATGTCTCTTATACCTTCGCCATGCTTTGTACTTAGCAGTAGCAGCCTCTCTACAACGAAAGCCAAACCAAGGCTGATCTGTAGGCTTTGTCGCATATTGCCGGTGAGGAATGTGTTCTTGTTGCAGATTAAGGATGTGTCCAGTGAAGGTTTTCACTTGGTTGTCAACATCCCCCTGGAGAAGAGCATTCCAGTCGGTGGTGGCGAGCTCAGAGCAAAGGGCTGGCCAATTACCTCTTTCCCATAGCCAGGTTGTGCGTGTGGACTCCTCACCTCGTTCTGTTGGGATCTTAAGTGTGGTAAAAACAGCCTTGTGGTCAGACGATCCAACGTAGCCGAGGGGTTGACAAGTGACTATGCCTTCTGCCAGATCACTCACTACTGGGTCAAGGGAGGAGCCAGAGATATGAGTAGGGAAATCAACAAAGTTTCTCATGTCAAACACTGCAAGAAGGTCATCAAAGTCCCTCTGTATAAGGTGCTGGTTGAGGTCA
>NC_091341.1:10968768-10993768 GCF_038502225.1 Cherax quadricarinatus
GTGGACACAATGTAAGTAACGAGATAACTGGTCGAATTAGACACATTACTCTCTAACTGGAAGGAAACTCTACTTTCCAGAACAGCCACATTTTACTACCACTTGGTTATAGGTGACGTATAGGTGACGCGCTCACTTTAGTTAACCCTACGGTCCTGGATTACCACATTTTACTAACACTGTTGTGAACTTGAATTGTTAATTCTAGATAAACTCTACGGTCAAGGACTGCCACATTTGACTACCACTGTTCTGGACCTGACAACCACATTTTACTATCACTTGACTATAGCTGACTCGTGATTAAAGATAAACTCTACGAGCAATGACTGCCACATTTTAGTAATACTAAATGTAGGTAACTCTACGGAGCAGGACAGCCACATTTTACTATCACAAGACTATTCTTGACTTGTTAAATGTAGATAAAGACTACGTGACGCGTTAATTGTAGATAAATTCTACGGTGCAGGATTGCCACATTTAACTACCACTGTACTGTATGTCACCATGTTTACGATCTGTGACTGCCATATTTCATTATTTCTGTATTACATATACAATTTTGTTTGTGGGTTGTGACACTTTTAAATACGTTTTGCAAATATGAATTCATCAGCAGTGGCCCGCATCCTTATTCAATAAAATGGTTACTTAGTGATAAGCATATCTGGCTAGATTTCCCTTTCATTTTCCATTACACAGATTGCATACATAGGTGTTAAACTGATTTCAATCAGATGAAATAGAGGCAGTTTTTTAGTCTGATGCTGTTAGTCTTCATATATTTATTGTCTTTGTGTATTTCAGGTTGCTGCAGTGTAGCATTTAATCTATTGAACTGAGCTGTCAGAGTAAACATGGTACTTACTAATTAGCAAGGAATCTACATATGAGACAATAGTGTCTTGTACTGTTTTAGGGATGAGAGTATTATTCCTTTTTATGAGAAGCATGTACGATATTCATATCCAGGTTTAAATAATAAAGAATCATGTTCTTGACAAGTCTTTGGCTTAAACAGGATTTTTCATTTTCATTAGATTAGTCATATTCTCCTGAAGTCAGTGAATAGACCATGAACTGTTACGTTGTTGGAACTGGCATGTTGTTGGCACTGGCATGTTGTTGGCACTGGTATGTTGTTGGCACTGGCATGTTGTTGGCACTGGTATGTTGTTGGCACTAGCATGCTGTTGACATTGCCATATTGACACTAGCACGTTGCTGACAAGACATGCTGACACTTGCATGTTGACACTAGCATGTTATTGACACTGGCATACTGTTGACACTTGCGAATTTTTGACACTGGCATATTGTTGACCCTGACATATTGTTGACACTGGTATGTTGTTGACACTGGCATGGGGTTGACACTGTCATGTTATTGACACTGGCCTGTTGTTGACACTGGCATGTTACTGACACTGGCATGTTACTGACACTGGTATGTTGTTGACACTGGCATGTTACTGACACTGGCATGTTGTTGCCACTGAAGTGTTGTAGACACTGGCATGCTATTAACACTAGCGAATTGTTGACACTGGCATACTATTAACACTAGCGAATTGTTGGCACTGGCATATTGTTGACACTAACATGTTGTTGCCACTGGCATGCAGTTGACACTGGTATGTCGTTGACACTGGCATGTTATTGACACTTGCATGTTGTTGACACTGCCATGTTACTGATACCGGCACGTTGACACTGGTATGCTGTTGACACTGGCATGTTGTAGGAATAATGTCGTCGGATCTTTCATAACCATTGCACAGAAGTTTGTGTAAAACAATGCTATCCCTTATATTTTTCCCTCATCTTATTTTAATCTGGGGTCATATAGCACTTTGGGAATGAGGAACGTTCAGTTTCCATCTAAAGAGGAGGATGAGTTCAATGCCATGGATCAAGAACCCATCATCGGCATAAAAGCACCTCTGAAACAAATTCGTGCCACACGTCTATGAGGCAAAAATAACACTCTTGCTGGTGTTACGTGTTACTCTTAATAAAGGAAGTACAACGAGGAAAATTAATCAAGTGAAGGTCATGGTAATCAATGAAAGATCTGATAAACACTGTGTAGAACAGTCTTATATATATATATATAACGTTAAGACATATGTTTCTTCCTACAAATGCTCTAACTAGTTTAAGTCTCTTTCAAAGTCCACGGTATATGCAACTTATAATGTAGATCTATATCTCGATTCCTAACTATACCTGGAGTGTCACTGGTAGATAAATTCTACATTCCAGGATTGCTACATTTTACCGCTTAAGTGTTCTAAATGACGAGTTAATTTGTAAATAATATCTATAGTCGATGGCAGCTATATTGTATAGTACCTCTGCTATAACCTGAACGCATTTATTGACTAAAACGAATATTAGAAAGAATCATTAAAATTTCTGCCTTGATTAATTTTCTTGGAATACAGAACTCATACACAAATGAGTGAACCGAATATTAAATAAAAGAAATTTTCATTTGATTATTTTTAGAATTAGAGGATTTATATTTTTTAATTAACTTAAGTAAATTATAGTAACATGAAAGAAAATTAGAAAGAAAAAATTCATGTATTAATAACATGTTATGAAATGGTGGTAAATATGTTGCTAATAAAATTTACTGAAATAATTTATTTTAATACTAGCAGTTATGATAAAAAAATTATGTACTCCTGCAGTAGGAAAAAATACATTCTTTTTTAACTGGAAAAAAAGTCCAAAACCATTTCAAAATTAAAACGAAATCTAGAAAATTCCTATAATTACAGGGCAAAATCTGATCGTTCCAAATGAAGAATAAACCTTGTTTTTTTTCCTTATTATAATAAGAGATGGCAAAACATTTTCGGATTATATCACGTAAGATTGAAAAGGACGGAATAATTCATCAGAAGTTTTGAAAATGTAGATCAATCCATTGTAATACATCTCAAGAAAACCTTGTATTATCTGTTTTATACTCTTATTCCCTTTTAAAAAAGCTTATTATTATAATTATTATTATTATTATTATTATTATTATTATTATTATTATTATTGTTATTATTATTATTATTATTATTATTATTATTATTATTATTATTATTATAATAAAATTTATCATTATACTACTACTACTAATAATAATTACAATGAAATAATAATAATAATGATGATAATAATAATAATAATAATAATAATAATAATAATGATAATAATAATAATAATAATGATAAGTATTATTATTATTATTATTATTTTGATAGTTATTATTATTTTTATTATTATTATTATTATTATTATTATTATTATTATTATTATTATTATTATTATTAAAGGAATAAATCTATAAGAAACAGGCAGCATCTGGAGAACTGGAGATAATTACGTTTGATTCTATGAAATTAAAGAAGACTGGCTATCAGGGTAGGAAAGAAGAAATATTTCCTTGCTCTCACAGTATCAAAATTTCCAACACTGTTGCTAGTTCCTTCCAGCACTTAGACTAGTTATATAAAAAATAAGAGGTATCACATAATCTCTAAAAGAGGGATTTTAGGGCAAGAGACAGACAACTCTGTCATATTAAGACAATGTTATTAAGAATCGATACCATAAGAATTAAGTAAAATTTATACAAAACAGCAGACGGATATTATCGTTATAATGGTAATAAAAAAATCATAAGAATAACTGTATTATTAAATGTAGTTATACTTAAAATATTTAACTGTATTATTAAATGTAGTTATACTTAAAATATTTAACTGTATTATTAAGTGTAGTTATACTTAAAATATTTAAGTAAAACACTCATATTATATTAAAAAAATATTAACATTAAGTCAAATAAAACATTAAAATTTTTATTAAGTTCTGTTTAAATAATAATAATTCCATTTTAATTTTAAGTACCGGAATATGCTTTTTTTAATTAAACCATTTTATATTATAAATGTAAACATGATCAACGCAATTTACTGCTAATAATAAAAATCTTTAGTGGGCAAAATTTGTACACATCTGACACAGTGCAAAGAATTTAACTACCATCAGCCAAATGCATTAAGATAATTGAATCGAAACTTATAATTCAATTATGTTAATGAAGTAAACGGCTAGGAAGCTCTATGTTACCTGCTGTGTATATTTTGGATGCAGTAGATGTAGAGGGAGGTAGAACAATGGTGATAAAACGAGGAAGAGAAGAACAGCATATTTTTGAAGGATATGTGTAAAGAGAGAGAGAAGAGACAGCAACTGTATTATTAACATTATATTCTTAGGGACTAATGGATTAAGGAGTATAGTAAAGGAGAAGCGTAAAGGGAGGAAACGGGAACAAAAGAGAGAAACGTATAAAGGAAGAAAGTAACAGTTTAAAGGAACAAAAGAATACGTGGGTAGAAACACGAGAAATGTATATACAGAGAGATTAGCTGTAGGAAAAACAGGAGGTAGACAATAACAAATGCCGACAAGTGGAAATAAAGACACAGGTAGCAGACAATCCTTTCAGTGCAACATTTCACAAAAGGCTGGGCTTTATCAAATGTTATACCTTAAAAAGTCTAACCGAAACCGAAAGGCCAAAAAGAAATCCCCGCTACGTGTGTCTTTATTTTCATAAGCATGGGCGATGCATTGACACGAAACTGCTAAGAGACATACAGGAAAGAGGGAATGAAAGGAACAGTTAGAAACACAAGATAACTATAATGGACCAGATGAGAAGGAACACAGAGAGTGTATAAATGAGACAGGTAGGAACAGAAAATAAATACAAATTAGACAGATAGCTACGCAAAATGCGTATAAAAGAGACAGGAAGGAACACAAGATGCATATAATACAACAGATTAAAGGGAGAATATAATAATCTTTTGTTCAATGCACTGAGCCGTAAATATCTGCATTGAGGAACATATTTGCACAAGGTTATACGCCAACACCTAATTACAAGAGGGTCACTGACGTAAATTCGGGGAAACCAATGAATACCCAAGTTAATAATTATTAGTTTGTCCATGAGGAACGAGAGCACCTAGACTCCGAAAGAATCAAGCAGCGCCTGGGCAATGGAGAGTAAATCAGATTTGATTTAACGGAGAGTAACTCACTAGCGGCAAGAGAAACACTTGGACGGTACTCGTGTATAGAGCGGTAACAAATAGGTAGTCATGGTACCCATGTAAAGAAGGTAACAAATAGGTATTCATTGTACCCATGTAGAGAAGGTAAGAAATAGGTATTCATGGTGCCCATGTAAAGAAGGTTACAAATAGGCACTCATGGTACTCGTATACAGATAACAATAAATAGGTACTCGTGGTACTCATGAGTACTAATAGTCAAAAACAAGGAAGCAATACTGCTGAGATGTATCATAGCATTAATATTATACAATACCGACAGATTGATGAAACAGGCATATGTACAACACTCAGGTATATATATTTGTCCCAGACATCATCAAAATAATAATACCAGGTGTTTCACATGTGTCTGATCCAACATGTTTAATAAGGAGTAGCCTGGAGGGCAGCCGGGATGAAGAATTTGTAATATACTCGATGGAGAGAGAAATCAAATAGTTGAAGTGAACGTAGGTACTGTCTAGATAAAACAAATGTTGAAACATTGTGGCTGAAGTGTGAAATACAATGTATATTGCAATAATGTGATGTCAACGTGTGATATTACATTGTTGCAATATACACTGTATTTCACACTTTGAAACTGTATGGTAGTTGTGTGTGGATGTTGTAACAGCTTGGTGTTTCCGAGTAACACAAGGCTGCGGCAACATGGGTTGAACGTGTAAAACTGTGTTGCAGCAGCGTGGCGTCAGCACGAGTGTTGCAGCTATATGACTTCAGTTTGGCAACACCGCGTGTTGTAACAGTGTAAATCCAACATAGGTTTCAAAACTTTCCATTGAACACGTGCTGCAACAGAGCGGCTGCAACATTTTACCCTGGGTGTGAGTGCAGCGAGGAGTGACCTGAGGGGTAGTAAGCGTGAATGACAGCCAGAACTGTATTACAGTATTTCCCGATATATACGAGAGATCGTACATATGTTCAAAATTTATTATATATCTACGAGTGTATTCATCTGCCGCGGGGGTGGGGGTAGAAAAAGGTGTTTGGAATGGCAAAGGGACCGAAGGAGAAACTTTTTTTTTTATTTTTTATTTAGAATGACAGTACATATACAGAGTACATACAATTATTAACATGGTACATCACTAAGGTACAAAGATAAACAGTAATTTACTTTAGGAGAGTACCGTACTCAAAACCCCTTCAAATTTTTTTTTTACGATGGAGAAACTATCTGGGTGGTGAAATGCATGTGGTGGAAAGTGGATCAGTGCTACAGATTATATATACTTGATGGACGACCCTGCAAGGATAAGACCGTTGTATTAAATTTCAAGGAATATATATATATATATATATATATATATATATATATATATATATATATATATATATATATATATATATATGTCGTGCCGAATAGGCAGAACTTGCGATCTTGGCTTAAATAGCAACGCTCATCTTGCCATATAGGACAAGTGAAAATTTGTGTATGCAATAATTTCGCCAAAATTATTCTGAACCTAACGAAAAAAATATATTTCACTGTGTTTGTTTAGTATTAAATTACTGTAAACAAATCTAAAATATATTTAGTTGGGTTAGGCTAAAATAAGTTGCTCTTGTTATAATAAGGTTAGGTAAGTTTTCTAAGATTCTTTTGGTGCAAAATTAAAAATATTTACATTAACATTAATGAAAAAAATATATCTTTAAACGTATAAGAGAAAATTTCAGAAAGGACTTAATTTTAAATGAGTTCTTGCTAATTGACCAGTTTTACATATTCGGCTAGACTTATATATATATATATATATATATATATATATATATATATATATATATATATATTAATTCTTAATGGACGGAATGTAGACTAGAATGCACCACTGAGTTATAGAGATTGCAAGGTTGCTTCACTCTCTCACTCCATACCTTCACTGCTGTGCTAGACATGCAGCACCAGGACAATATTGTTTTGCCTGACTACAATGACGATATGCAATATGACTAATTTGTAATTAATAAAAAGCTTGTGTAAAAAATTCCTTATTATTCCTAATATACCGTTCTTTCTGGCATATAGGGAGCACGATAGGGGTAAATTAGTATAATATTCAAGGGCTAATTAACCTCTTACCTTACACTAAAGAGTAACTCAAGGCCTACCCTTGAACCCCCAACCTTAAGACGATAAGGCGCACGGTGATTTTCCAAGATTTTTTGGGGTAAAAAAAGGTGCGCCTTATATGCCAGAAAATACGGTAGTTCATCGTTTTCTTTAATGAGCTTCGTGGTTTCCATTATTGCAGTTCATTAAGATGAAGCTATCAAGTTTCATTCTCTTCACGCTGACGATAGTAAAGGGCTTTATATCCAAGGAATTGGAGCTATCATTCTCTTATTTGGACCTAATATCCAATTCATCAAGAGCTATATATAACCCCTGCGGGTGTAACGGTTTCCTATGAATGCAGCAATAAAAATAATGCAGATTGGTTTAGTGACTGAGATAATTTTACTGATAAATTAAACACATGTACAACACTTGGGTATCTTTAATGAGGAAACGTTTCACCACACAGTGGCTTCATCAGTCCATACAAAGGAGAATGGTGAAGAACAGGAGGAGTTTGAGGTAATCAGTCCCTCATCCTTGAGTTGATGAAATCAGTCCCTCATCCTTGAGTTGATGTAATCAGTCTCTCATCCTTGAGTTGACGAAATCAGTCCCTCATCCTTGAGTTGATGTAATCAGTCTCTCATCCTTGAGTTGATGTAATCAGTCTCTCATCCTTGAGTTGATGTAATCAGTCTCTCATCCTTGAGTTGGTGTAATCAGTCACTCATCCTTGAGTTGATGAAATCAGTCTCTCATCCTTGAGTTGGTGTAATCAGTCCCTCATCCTTGAGTTGATGAAATCAGTCCCTCATCCTTGAGTTGATGTAATCAGTCTCTCATCCTTGAGTTGATGTAATCAGTCTCTCATCCTTGAGTTGACGAAATCAGTTCCTCATCCTTGAGTTGATGCAATCAGTCCCTCATCCTTGAGTTGATGATATCAGTCTCTCATCCTTGAGTTGATGTAATCAGTCCCTCATCCTTGAGTTGATGTAATCAGTTCCTCATCCTTGAGTTGGTGTAATCAGTCCCTCATCCTTGAGTTGATGTAATCAGTTCCTCATCCTTGAGTTGATGTAATCAGTTCCTCATCCTTAAGTTGATGTAATCAGTCCATCAATCTTGAAAAAAATACAGCATATGTGGGAAGAAGTGGCTTATATACTGTAGGCAGGTGAGGTGCAGCAGTCGTAGCTGGTATCGCATTTAACAAATCCAACTTGTCTGTTCTCTGAACCATTTGTCTATAATTAATTTTTGTACTATTGTCTCTTAATTATTTTATGTATATGACGCTGACTTTGACAAAATAATATCTGAAAACACTGCAGTTAATTTGATAATGTTTTTCCTGTTTGATACAGAGAAAAAATTATCTTGTTCCCTATTAGTATTAATGTGTGATATTTCATTTGTATCTCCCTGGTTAAAAACAAAAAAAATAATCCTCAACATTAAGCTTATTTCTTGTTGATTATCAGGGCGCTGCTGATAAATATCCATTTAGTTCGTTGTTTTATTGCATATTTGTTTCTAGATCTCTGGGAGCAACCTTTAATGGTAATAATCAGTGAACCTAGAATGTCATATTGTAGATGTTGGCTCTTCTTATCGCTTTATTTTCACAATTCTGCTGATATGAATACATTGTTTCGTAAGTTATCTTTCAGGCCGTTCTGACGTGTCTGTATTATGTTTTGTATCTTTAATATATATTTTTTTGTATTTACATATCCATGTTGGGCTAGTTTTCCTTGATTTACTTTTTTCTAAGAATAGATGATGATTATGTAGGATTTACAATGCCTTGGATTAGGTCACATCAGCACTCCTGACCATTAGTTCTTCACGTATTAGTGGCGTTAATCCTCAAACAGATTATCCCAATGGATGAAAGGATTAACCAGCTGGTTGATCTTGTCATCCACTGTAATCTGCTGAGCAAAAAATTTGGAACGTTAAATGCGTTGTCGTTATTTTTATTTTTGCGTATAATATTCAACAAAAGGGATAACTCTACATTACAACAGATAACAATCATATATTTTAACCATATAAAATTTGAAGGCACATTTCTAAAATACTTACTCACCCCTCCTAATACCAGCTCTCAAAAAAAAAAAAAGTAATAGCCGAGGAATGTTAAAAATTAGTTATTTCAAGGATGAATAAAACGCTAAAATTCTTTTGTTAAATTTTCAGGACGGCGTTCTCAGATCATTATTAAAATTGAAATTACGAAGAAGCTTTAAATCCGAAAGGATTTTACATCAATTCGGGAGAGAGAGGCGATCAGTCCAAGGAAGGAGAGGGAACTTCCAAATTCCTTGGATCAAGAACCTTGTACCAGAATTAAAATACACGCTTTGAAAGAGTTTATACCGGGTGTGAACGAGGTAAACAAACAGACGCAGTAAGAGATACATATAATGCACACTGTGTATCATGCGTATGTAATAAAAGCGTAACGTAAAAAAGTCGAAAGGGGTTGCATTCGCTTTTCATGGGGCCCAAACGAAGTAGCTCGTAAAACTGAGCATCTTCTCCAGATGCGTCTCCCTACCACTCATTCCCACACAAGCATCGCTGCCTCGCGCGAAAAGTGAAACGAAATTGCTTAGTAGAGACGCTCCGGTATCAGAGACGAGGAGGAGCTGGCTCCCAGGGGAGATAAACAGACTTGAATCCGTGACAAAGTCTTAAGAGCTGACCTGGTGGGAAACAAGGACCTGACGCTCAAAATGACCTGCGTTATCAAATCCATATGCCAAGATTCCTGATGATATGGACCAGCACATTTCTTGTTTTATATATGTGACGCTGTTTACTTCTTGGGCCTCGACTTCGCAAAGTTAGCATGTGCTAGAAAGACACTTGGCTTTATGAAGTTACGGCAAGATGAATTTATAACTTGATAAAACTCTATACAGAACGGAAACATCTATAATAAAGGTGTGCTCTATATAGAATCTTTCTACCGGCAGTGCTTAACATCCAGCAATATTAGGGTTAAAAGTTAGAATATGCAATAATTACACTTAGAAATATGAACAAGAGCTCATTCAATATATAATGCAGCTCATTCATACTCGATCATAAGACACTACAATGAAGCTCCGTCTAGTTAAACAAATAAAAAAAATTACGAAAATACGCTTATGTCTGAAAAATAATCTCGAAGTTAAAAGACGAAAAAAATCACGGAACGGGTGGAGCTTGTACCCAAGGGAAGTGTTATTAAGATTTTGTGAAGCATAGCTCTGAGGAAAGAAGAGGTGCAGACCCTCCCGGTAATGGATGTGAGTTGACTCAGGTTTAGACCCTCCCGGTAATGGATGTGAGATGACTCAGGTTTATGTATTCAATACGTGCAAGACGATGGAAGGTTTCAATGAGATAAACAGCTATGAATAGAGGTAAAAACTCCTGAATGAGCCAGGTACATTAAAAATTGTTCAGCGTACGGAACGTAAGGAAGTATAACCAACTACCAAGATCGTCGAGGAAGATGATACTGCATATGGATTCAGAAGGATGATAGAACAAATGTTAGAAATTAAAAGACAGCAGTATTTAATATTATTGTCAGGGAGAAATGCTAAATCCGCAGAGGTAATACATCGCCCGGTAAATTAAAAATAATCAGATCTGAGGTAAGGAAGGTAAACACTGCGAGGCGGCGATCGGCAACTGGAACTCTATTTTAAACGATATTTTTCTGGTCTTCAGAGTCATGAAACACAATGAATCCCGGAGTTAAGAAATAACACTGAAGAGGAAGGTCTCGCCTTCGTTAAAAGACAGAAATGACAAAAAGACGGCACCAGAAAACTTCCAATTGATGAAAAAGTACACGACACTAAAAGAGGAAGCTTTTCTGTCTCTAAAAATATGAACAAAAGTCCAATTTCAGAATACGAATGAGAAACAATAGCGCAGAAGGAAGTCTAGTAAATATTTAACACAAAGTGTTTCAAAGCTGGAATAAAATAAAAGAGGAGGAAATGGGTTTTTCAACTGAGGAAAACATCAAAACGAATAAGTCACAAACTAATGAATATTATATGCACCTAGAATAGCTGTATTTCTGTAAATGGAAATAGGTAACTGCAAATAGGAAATTGCAAATAGGTACCTTTATATCAGTAGCCACGTTTAGCCCAGTTCAAAGGGAAAGCCGCAATTGGTAATCATAAGAGGTAATATTCTCTCACACACTGATATGTAACTTCAGAGCTTCATATAAATATGCAAAATATACTAATAGAAGAAAATAAAAAAATAATTACTAAACGAGACTTACATTTCCTCTCGCAATAAAACAAACACGAGAGAGAAGTAAAACACACACACACACACATCCAAGCACATTCAGAATGACACACACTCACAAACACAAAAGGAAAAAGCAATTAATCCACAGAAGCCATAAATTGCAAGAAAATGTCTGGGATAGAGGAATTGCGTCAGTTATCTTAGGGGAAATAAAATTACATATTAATGCAAATTTATGCAAAACAGGCTGCGAGCTGCTGTGCTCTGGGATTTCTCTTCGGAGTTTCATTTCATATTATATAATTTATAATCAGTAATAAAATAAATGGTTTTCGTATATATATATATATATATATATATATATATATATATATATATATATATATATATATATATATATATATATATATATATATATATATATATATATATATAGTAGGTTGGTAGACAGCAACCACCCAGGGAAGTACTACCGTCCTGCCAGATGACTGTGAAACAGAAACCTGTAACTGTTTTGCATGATGGTAGGATTGCTGGTTTCTTTTTCTGTCTCATAAACACGCTAGATAACAGGGATATCTTGCTACTCCTACTTACACTTTGGTCACACTTCACAGACACGCACATGCATATATATATACATACATCCAGGTTTTTCTCCTTTTTCTAAATAGCTCTTGTTCCTCTTTATTTCTTCTATTGTCCATGGGGAAGTGGAAAAGAATCTTTCCTCCGTAAGCCATGCGTGTCGTATGAGGCGACTAAAATGCCGGGAGCAATGGGCTAGTAACCCCTTCTCCTGTAGACTTTTACTAAAAAAGAGAAGAAGAAAAACTTTATAAAACTGGGATGCTTAAATGTGCGTGGATGTAGTGCGGATGACAAGAAACAGATGATTGCTGATGTTATGAATGAAAAGAAGTTGGATGTCCTGGCCCTAAGCGAAACAAAGCTGAAGGGGGTAGGAGAGTTTCGGTGGGGGGAAATAAATGGGATTAAATCTAGAGTATCTGAGAGAGTTAGAGCAAAGGAAGGGGTAGCAGTAATGTTGAATGATCAGTTATGGAAGGAGAAAAGAGAATATGAATGTGTAAATTCAAGAATTATGTGGATTAAAGTAAAGGTTGGATGCGAGAAGTGGGTCATAATAAGCGTGTATGCACCTGGAGAAGAGAGGAATGCAGAGGAGAGAGAGAGATTTTGGGAGATGTTAAGCGAATGTATAGGAGCCTTTGAACCAAGTGAGAGAGTAATTGTGGTAGGGGACCTGAATGCTAAAGTAGGAGAAACTTTTAGAGAGGGTGTGGTAGGTAAGTTTGGGGTGCCAGGTGTAAATGATAATGGGAGCCCTTTGATTGAACTTTGTATAGAAAGGGGTTTAGTTATAGGTAATACATATTTTAAGAAAAAGAGGATAAATAAGTATACAAGATATGATGTAGGGCGAAATGACAGTAGTTTGTTGGATTATGTATTGGTAGATAAAAGACTGTTGAGTAGACTTCAGGATGTACATGTTTATAGAGGGGCCACAGATATATCAGATCACTTTCTAGTTGTAGCTACACTGAGAGTAAAAGGTAGATGGGATACAAGGAGAATAGAAGCATCAGGGAAGAGAGAGGTGAAGGTTTATAAACTAAAAGAGGAGGCAGTTAGGGTAAGATATAAACAGCTATTGGAGGATAGATGGGCTAATGAGAGCATAGGCAATGGGGTCGAAGAGGTATGGGGTAGGTTTAAAAATGTAGTGTTAGAGTGTTCAGCAGAAGTTTGTGGTTACAGGAAAGTGGGTGCGGGAGGAAAGAGGAGCGATTGGTGGAATGATGATGTGAAGAGAGTAGTAAGGGAGAAAAAGTTAGCATATGAGAAGTTTTTACAAAGGAGAAGTGATGCAAGAAGGGAAGAGTATATGGAGAAAAAGAGAGAGGTTAAGAGAGTGGTGAAGCAATGTAAAAAGAGAGCAAATGAGAGAGTGGGTGAGATGTTATCAACAAATTTTGTTGAAAATAAGAAAAAGTTTTGGAGTGAGATTAACAAGTTAAGAAAGCCTAGAGAACAAATGGATTTGTCAGTTAAAAATAGGAGAGGAGAGTTATTAAATGGAGAGATAGAGGTATTGGGAAGATGGAGGGAATATTTTGAGGAATTGTTAAATGTTGATGAAGATAGGGAAGCTGTGATTTCGTGTATAGGGCAAGGAGGAACAACATCTTGTAGGAGTGAGGAAGAGCCAGTTGTGAGTGTGGGGGAAGTTCGTGAGGCAGTAGGTAAAATGAAAGGGGGTAAGGCAGCCGGGATTGATGGGATAAAGATAGAAATGTTAAAAACAGGTGGGGATATAGTTTTGGAGTGGTTGGTGCAATTATTTAATAAATGTATGGAAGAGGGTAAGGTACCTAGGGATTGGCAGAGAGCATGCATAGTTCCTTTGTATAAAGGCAAAGGGGATAAAAGAGAGTGCAAAAATTATAGGGGGATAAGTCTGTTGAGTATACCTGGTAAAGTGTATGGTAGAGTTATTATTGAAAGAATTAAGAGTAAGACGGAGAATAGGATAGCAGATGAACAAGGAGGCTTTAGGAAAGGTAGGGGGTGTGTGGACCAGGTGTTTACAGTGAAACATATTAGTGAACAGTATTTAGATAAGGCTAAAGAGGCCTTTGTGGCATTTATGGATTTGGAAAAGGCGTATGACAGGGTGGATAGGGGGGCAATGTGGCAGATGTTGCAGGTGTATGGTGTAGGAGGTAGGTTACTGAAAGCAGTGAAGAGTTTTTACGAGGATAGTGAGGCTCAAGTTAGAGTATGTAGGAAAGAGGGAAATTATTTCCCAGTAAAAGTAGGCCTTAGACAAGGATGTGTGATGTCACCGTGGTTGTTTAATATATTTATAGATGGGGTTGTAAGAGAAGTAAATGCGAGGGTCTTGGCAAGAGGCGTGGAGTTAAAAGATAAAGAATCACACATAAAGTGGGAGCTGTCACAGTTGCTCTTTGCTGATGACACTGTGCTCTTGGGAGATTCTGAAGAGAAGTTGCAGAGATTGGTGGATGACTTTGGTAGGGTGTGCAAAAGAAGAAAATTGAAAGTGAATACAGGAAAGAGTAAGGTTATGAGGATAACAAAAAGATTAGGTGATGAAAGATTGGATATCAGATTGGAGGGAGAGAGTAAGGAGGAGGTGAATGTATTCAGATATTTGGGAGTGGACGTGTCAGCAGATGGGTCTATGAAAGATGAGGTGAATCATAGAACTGATGAGGGGAAAAGGGTGAGTGGTGCACTTAGGAGTCTGTGGAGACAAAGAACTTTGTCCTTGGAGGCGAAGAGGGGAATGTATGAGAGTATAGTTTTACCAACGCTCTTATATGGGTGTGAAGCATGGGTGATGAATGTTGCAGCGAGGAGAAGGCTGGAGGCAGTGGAGATGTCATGTCTGAGAGCAATGTGTGGTGTGAATATAATGCAGAGAATTCGTAGTTTGGAAGTTAGGAGGAGGTGCGGGATTACCAAAACTGTTGTCCAGAGGGCTGAGGAAGGGTTGTTGAGGTGGTTCGGACATGTGGAGAGAATGGAGCGAAACAGAATAACTTCAAGAGTGTATCAGTCTGTAGTGGAAGGAAGGCGGGGTAGGGGTCGGCCTAGGAAAGGTTGGAGGGAGGGGGTAAAGGAGGTTTTGTGTGCGAGGGGCTTGGACTTCCAGCAGGCATGCGTGAGCGTGTTTGATAGGAGTGAATGGAGACAAATGGTTTTTAATACTTGACGTGCTGTTGGAGTGTGAGCAAAGTAACATTTATGAAGGGGTTCAGGGAAACCGGCAGGCCGGACTTGAGTCCTGGAGATGGGAAGTACAGTGCCTGCACTCTGAAGGAGGGGTGTTAATGTTGCAGTTTAAAAACTGTAGTGTAAAGCACCCTTCTGGCAAGGCAGTGATGGAGTGAATGATGGTGAGAGTTTTTCTTTTTCGGGCCACCCTGCCTTGGTGGGAATCGGCCAGTGTGATAATAATATATATATATATATATATATATATATAAATATATATATATATATATATAAATATATATATATATATATATATATATATATATATATATATATATATATATATATATAATGTATATGGAAAAACAACCATGGAGGGATTTCGATGTTAGCTCTAGGCCTTTCGTGTTGCAATCAACACATCATCAGAAGCCTACAATGTTGTAGAAAAGAGAAGGAGGTGCAAGCAAATGCGACCAGAGGAAGCGTCTTTGTTCGCATGAGGTAGAAGAGAGGCAGGAAGCATTAAGTGCCCCCAGGCAAACCAGACAGCCACATGCACTGATATTCTAGTAATAGCCTAACGAATGTACCATTAATGACAGGACAATTATCAAAAATTCGGTCAGACTACGATATATCAATGACTTTACATACCAGATACTGAATATCTGACAATTGTCTTTGGAATTTTCCGCAAATCTAGAAAACAGGTCCATTTAAAGGGACTCATTTAAGGGATGACATCTGTAGTTTATGCAAAGGAAGATAGCCATAGTTGATTTATCCCACGAGATTCTGAGGCAGACGCTGGTCTAATAGTGTGTTGGTGGTGTCTACAGAATTGATTGCAATGGTTGAAACTTATCTTATATGGGACAGATGCTAGGATATCATTACACCGCTATTCAGTAAGAACTGCCCAGGAAACTAACATAATTTTCAGCCACATTAGAGTCTAGAATAACTCGGCAAATTGGCCGAAAGCTAAAGTCATTGTATCTTGTTCATCTTGGATTGAATGGAATATTGTAGAATCGGCAATTAGCAAACATGATAAGCATTCATTATACAATATCAGTTTTGGCTTGTTTAAACTAGACTCGTTTCTAGTTGAAGCTATTGTACATAGCCTAAAATTGGACTCTTATATGAATGCGTTAGATTGTCTTAAGTGCTGTAAGCCCACACCGAGTAAATAAGGCCTTTGTTCCAGCTCGTTTCATTATGGTTAGACAAGCGTCTGCTTCAGAATCTTGTTGGATAGATAAACTATGGCAGTCTTCCTTTTGATAAACTACAGATGTCTATATACATACATATATATATATATATATATATATATATATATATATATATATATATATATATATATATATATATATATATATATATATATATATATATAGACATCTGTAGTTTATCCAAAGGAAGACTGCCATAGTTTTTCTTAATAGCTCTTTTCCTAATAGCTCTTGTTCTTCTTTATTTTCTCTATTCTTCATGGGAAAGTGGAAAAGAATTTTTCCTCCGTAAGCCATGCGTGTCGTGAGGGGACTAAAATGCCGATAACAATGGGCTAGTAACCTATTCTCCTTTATACATTATTAAGAAAGAGAAGTCGAAAAACTTGATTGCTGATGTTATGAATGAAAAGAAGTTGGATGTCCTGGCCCTAAGCGAAATAAAGTTGAAGGTGGTAGGCGAGTTTCATAAGAACATAAGAACATAAGAAAGGAGGAACACTGCAGGAGGCCTGCTGGCCCATACTAGGCAGGTCCTTTACAATTCATCCCACTAACAAAACATTTGCCCAACCCAATTTTCAATGCCACCCAAGAAATAAGCTCTGATGTGAAAGTCCCACTCAAATCCAACCCCTCCCACTCATGTACTTATCCAACCTAGATTTGAAACTACCCAAAGTCCCAGCCTCAATAACCCAACTAGGTAGACTGTTCCACTCATCAACTACCCTATTTCCAAACCAATACTTTCCTATGTCCTTTCTAAATCTAAACTTATCTAATTTAAATCCATTACTGCGGGTTCTCTCTTGGAGAGACATTCTCAAGACCTTATTAATATCCCCTTTATTAATACCTATCTTCCACTTATACACTTCGATCAGGTCTCCCCTCATTCTTCGTCTAACAAGTGAATGTAACTTAAGAGTCTTCAATCTTTCTTCATAAGGAAGATTTCTAATGCTATGTATTAATTTAGTCATCCTACGCTGAATGTTTTCTAACGAATTTATGTCCATTTTGTAATACGGAGACCAGAACTGAGCTGCATAATCTAGGTGAGGCCTTACTAATGATGTATAAAGCTGCAGTATGACCTCTGGACTTCTGTTGCTTACACTTCTTGATATAAATCCCAGTAATCTATTTGCCTTATTACGTACGCTTAGGCATTGCTGTCTTGGTTTAAGGTTGCTGCTCACCATAACCCCCAAGTCCTTTTCGCAATCTGTATGGCTAAGTTCTACATCATTTAACTTATAAGTACTAGGGTTATGGGCACTCCCAAGCTTCAGAACCTTGCATTTATCTACATTGAACTGCATCTGCCACTTTTCTGACCAAGAATAGAGTTTATTTAAATCCTCCTGAAGTTCCATAACATCTACGTTTGAATAAATTATCCTACCTATCTTTGTGTCATCGGCGAATTTGCTCATATCACTAGTAATTCCCTCATCAAGATCATTGATATATATTATAAACAACAACGGGCCCAAGACTGATCCCTGTGGAACGCCACTTGTTACAGATCCCCACTCGGATTTAATCCCATTTATGGACACTCTCTGCTTCCTGTCAGTGAGCCATGACTCGATCCACGAGAGCACTTTCCCCCAATGCCATGAGCTGCCACTTTCTTTAACAGTCTATGGTGCGGAACTCTATCAAAAGCCTTACTAAAATCTAAGTAAATAATATCAAATTCTTTATTGTGGTCAACAGCCTCAAAAGCTTTACTGAAGAAAGTTAATAAATTAGTTAGACAAGACCGGCCTCTTGTGAATCCATGCTGAGTATCATTAATCAAGCTATGCTTATCGAGATGGCTTCTTATAATCTCAGCTATAATTGACTCTAGTAATTTGCCTACAATTGAGGTCAGGCTTATTGGGCGGTAATTTGACGGTAACGACTTGTCCCCTGTTTTAAAAATAGGAATTACATTAGCCATCTTCCACATATCAGACACTACACCTGTTTGAAGAGATAAATTAAAAATATTAGTTAATGGTTCACAGACTTCCATTTTGCATTCCTTTAGAACCCTTGAAAAAACCTCATCAGGACCCGGTGACTTATTTTGCTTCAGTCTGTCTATCTGCTTCACAGCCATTTCACTAGTGACTGTGATGTTGCATAATTTATCTTCTTCTGGCCCACTATAAAAATTTATTACCGGAATATCATTAGTGTCTTCCTGTGCAAAAACCGAGAGAAAATAATTATTTAAAATCGAGCACATTTCATTCTCTTTGTCAGTAAGGTGCCCATAGTTATTTTTAAGGGGACCTATCTTATCTCTAACTTTTGTTCTATAGACCTGGAAAAAACTTTTTGGGTTAGTTTTAGAATCCCTAGCAACTTTAATTTCATAGTCCCTTTTAGCTTTTCTTATCCCCTTTTTAATGTCCCTCTTAATGTCAATATACTGATTCATAAGATGACCCTCACCTCTTTTGATACGCCTATAAATTCCTTTCTTATGCCCTAGTAGATATTTGAGCCTATTATTCATCCATTTTGGGTCATTTCTATTTGATCTAATTTCTTTATATGGGATAAACGCTCTTTGAGCAGCATGTATAGTGTTCAGAAAACTGTCATATTGATAGCTCTCTTCGTTACCCCAGTCAACAGATGTTAAGTGTTCTCTAAGCCCATCGTAATCTGCTAAGCGAAAATCTGGGACTGTTACTGAGTTATCGCTACTATCGTACTTCCATTCAATGCTAAATGTAATTGATTTGTGGTCGCTAGCACCCAGTTCCTCTGAAATTTCTAAATTATTAACAAGGGATTCATTGTTTGTCATAACTAAGTCAAGCAGGTTATTTCCCCTTGTAGGTTCTGTCACAAACTGCTTTAAAAAACAATCCTGAAATACTTCTAAGAAGTCGTATGATTCTAAATTCCCAGTCAAGAAATTCCAATCAATATGACTAAAGTTAAAGTCTCCTAGAATTACTACATTATCGTGCCTTGTGGCCTTAACAATTTCCTCCCATAGTAGTTTCCCTTGGTCCCTATCTAAGTTTGGGGGACGGTATATCACACCTAAAATTAATTTTTCATGCCCCTCTGAAAATTCTATCCAAACAGACTCTGTATGTGTTACTTCAGACTTAATACCCGTTTTTATGCAACAGTTCAAGCGATCTCGGACATACAATGCCACCCCACCTCCCCTTCCAATACTTCTATCTTCTTGGAACAATTTAAAACCCTGAATATGACATTCCGCAGGCATGTCCCGACTTTTTGAATTAAACCACGTCTCAGTTAAGGCAAATACATCAATGTTACCTACACTAGCAACTAATCTCAACTCGTCCATCTTATTCCTAGCACTACGGCAATTAGCATAATAAACATTGAAAGACTCTCCTTTCTCTTTACCCTTCCTGCTCATTTCTATTTTTCTACTAAACCTATTACTGTCCTTATCACCCAAGGTCCCTGGCTTTTCAATATCTATCTCGTTCTTATTATTACTAGTTCCCCTAGAACTCGTAATATTACTATACTGGGACTTCACTGTTTTCCTGCCAAAACCCATACCACTAACTATTCCTAGTTTAAAGTCCTAACTGCTCCCTCCACTGCAGTTGCCAGTGCTCCCACCCCACACCTAGATAAGTGAACCCCATCCCTAGCATACATGTCATTTCTGCCATAGAAGAGGTCCCAGTTGTCAATGAATGTTACCGCATTTTCCTTACAGTATTTGTCCAGCCAGCAATTGACACCAGTTGCCCTGGACAACCATTCACTTCCAACTCCCCTCCTTGGCAAAATACCACATATGAGAGGGTTCCCACCCTTACTTCTAATTATTTCTATTGCTGACCTATACCTGCTAATCAGGTCCTCACTCCTACGTCTGCCAACATCGTTGCCTCCAGCACTGAGACATAATAGGATTGCTCCCATTACCTCTCATGATGTCATCCAGACGGCTAACAATATCCTCCATCCCAGCCCCAGGAAAGCAAACTCTCTGTCTCCTACTCCTGTCCTTCAAGCAGAACGCCCTATCCATATACCTAACTTGGCTATCCCCAACAACAACAATATTCTTACCTTCCTTAATGTCTTTCGTCGTGACGTTCCCAGTAGTCGACTCACATTCGTCGGGTAGCACTGAGAATGTATTGGATGTTTCCACAACAGTTTCCACGGCAGTCTCTTTCTTCTTCATCGTTTCTACCTTTCCATTCGTCTTCTTGATCATCAACTTCTTTCCCTGCTGTCCAGCCACTGACCAGTTTCCCTTCTTGACCTGAGGACTCAAAACAGGAGGACTACTCCGAATCTTTTTGTTTTTCTCGGTCAGTCGCCAAATTTCCACAATGGCCAACCTCAATTCTTCCTTAAGCTGTTGGTAAAGTTGCTCGATGGAGGGCATCTTGCTTCAATTCTAGAGAGCGCGCAAACAGGTCTTCACAGAGCCAAGTACACGTCAACACTGCGCAAAAGCCAACTCAATCAGGAGCTACTGCGCAGCACGTCCGCACGGCCCAATAGCGATGCAGAGAAATAAATGGGATTAAGTCAAAAGTATTTGAAAGAGTTAGAGCTAAGAAAGGGGTAGCAATAATGTTGAAGGATCAGTTATGGAAGGACAAGAGGTAGTATAAATCTATAAATGTTGTACTGGCCTGCCTCATGGTAAGCGAGAATCACATGACGCTTTAAACCACAGGACCACCCAACCCTACAAGAATGGTGCAGCCAGCACACAGCTAGCTGTTGGGCCGCCATCCGAGGGCATACGGAGGTGTGAGAGCTTCTAAGCTAATTTCATTCTCATCCCTGTGAGGCTAGTACACCAAACAGGGATGAGAATGAATTAGCTTAGAAGCTCCCACACCTCCGTATGCCCTCGGATGGCGGCCCAACAGCTAGCTGTGTGCTGGCTGCACCATTCTTGTAGTGTTGGGTGTTCCTGTGGTTTAAAGCGTCATGTGGTTCTCGCTTACCATGAGACAGGCCAGTACAACATGGGTTCGAATCCTTGGCTAGCTTAGTGTTGTTACTGATATATATATATATATATATATATATATATATATATATATATATATATATATATATATATATATATATATATGAATTTAAATTCGGGCTCCTTGGATTGCTCTTTCATAGCAACATTCTTTCGTGAAATAAGCACAAATATATCATAATTTCTCGACTGGTAATATCTTCAGCAGTCAAGGCCAGCAAGCAAGCACTGATTTGCTTCATGTATTTCCAATAAGACTGTTCAAATATATATAAAGCTCTCGAGATTTCCACCGTGTACGTCTCCTCTGACGATGCTTTACGAGCCGTGTTTTATGGCTGTGTAAATTTGATGGCACAAATATTTTGAGTTAAGGCTTGCAAACTGCACGATGTCGTCACCCTAAGGATTCAGAAGGTCAAGATGGACACTGAGGGAAGTTTTCCACTGACTATTCTTCTCTCACTATGTACACAACTATATATGGCTGATCTCTGGCAGTTGAGTCTGCCTGACAGATGCAGTGGACTCTATCTGTATACATCAGTCATATGAAGTTTTAAGCGCATTTGTTTTTTAATTTTTTAGCGTATCTGTTGAACGTACGTGGATGCATTTTTTCATGTATGTAACCTTGTTAGGTTCTTTCTCCGTGTAAAAGAGCCTGTGTTCTAAATCCTTTCTTACATAAGTCGTGATCTTGCCTCACGTCTCACAGCAACAGTTTGGTGGAAAAATCTTTAATATATGTAGCTTCTTTACGTTATTGTTTATGTATGGCCTCTAGACCTGACTTTGCATTGTGTACAAGATCCTTATCTCTAGTCTGCTTTTCTCCACCTATCAAATTTCATTACCTTCCACGTGTTGGGGTTGAACACCCACGGTCACTTATTGTACCAATCCTGTTGTATTTCCAGATCCTGCATTTTCTGTAGTCGTGTCTTGTCTGCATTCATCGTAAGATAGGTTAGTCGATTTTCTTTAGTAGGTTAGTTACATGTATATAGAAGGGGAAATGGAAATAATCCTCGAAGGAAACCGGATGTATCTGACGTCCATGCTGAAGCTTCTTACCTTCTCACTATTTCTCCAGTTCTACCTCCTTGGAGGAATTAAACCTTCTTGGTTCCTCAGCGCCTCGGAGTAAAACAATTCGTTTGTGATCTTAAAGACTGCCAGCTGAACTTGCTATTCTAAATGACATCTGTAAGGAATCGTTTGCGGCTGTAGTTCCATTTTATGCACTGGCGTTTAAGGCTATTTATTATTCTATTTTTTCTTGTCATATGTCTACACAGTATTAAAATACCAGCAATTAGTGAGCAATAGTTCCCATGACAATGTCGCATATTTTGCGTCCATATGTTTAATTCACCCTGCGAAATTTTGAGATCGTGTTTATTAGGCTTATCCTCTAAGAAACGTCGACCTCTAAGAGACGTCGACCCCTAGGAGACGTTGACCTCTATGAGACGTCGACCTCCAAGTCTCTTCTCTTCCGTAAGAACCCGCTTTTCCCCAGTAAGTTTTCTCATGGGGGTGACGTTATCCACTATGAGCACTATTGTTTTCGAGTCAAATAGCGTAAGGAATAGCTCACTGTGAGTGTACTAGGAAGGGATGTAGAGGATAGAAACTCAATACATTGCTTCAGGGAAAGGTATGACAGAGTCGAAAAGGGATGAGGAGTAAAGTACCCTGATTTTTTTAATTATAATTACTATTATTACATTTCAGGGGAAAGCGATAAACTAGCACGTTTCATGGGGGAATGGGAGGTAGGCACGTCTGATCCAAGGAAAGACAAGGTATCTAATTCTTTATAACAAGAGTTCCTGTCCAACATCAAGTTTGAGTATCCGCTGTGAAGAGCTGAAATAAGTACAAACATTTGATCATCAAAGGATGAATTATCTCAGCTGTCTCTGCTACTTGATGGCTCTTTCTCTCACTCACTCTCTCTCTCTCTCTCTCTCTCTCTCTCTCTCTCTCTCTCTCTCTCTCTCTCTCTCTCTCTCTCTCTCTCTCTCTCTCTCTCTCCCTCTCTCTCTATGAATTATCTCCGCTGTCTCTGCTACTTGATGGCTCTTTCTCTCACTCACTCTCTCTCTCTCTCTCTCTCTCTCTCTCTCTCTCTCTCTCTCTCTCTCTCTCTCTCTCTCTCTCTCTCTCTCTCTCTCTCTCTCCCTGCTTACGGATATACAGGGTAGACTATATTGCGGCAGAGGCCAGCCTGCTGGCACGCTAACTAACGACCTTCATATTTCTAGCCTTGCCTTCACACGTGGTGACGTTCAGTGTACCTCTCACTGTTGTGGGTGGCTGGTGTACCTCCCACTGTTGAATGTAGCTGGTGTATCTCCCACTGTTGTGGGTGGCTGGTGTACTTTCCACTGTTGAGGGTGGCTGGTGTACTTCCCAGTGTTGAGGGTGGCTGGTGTACCTCCCACTGTGGCTGGTGTAACTCCCACTGTTGAGGGTGGCTGGTGTACCTCCCACTGTTGTGGGTGGCTGGTGTACTTCCCACTGTCGTGGGTGGCTGGTGTACCTCCCACTGTTGAGGGTGGCTGGTGTACCTCCCACTGTTAAGGGTAGCTGGTGTAACTCGCACTGTATAGGGTGGCTGGTGTACCTCCCACTGTTGTGGGTGGCTGGTGTAACTCCCACTATTGAGGGTGGCTGGTGTACCTCCCACTGTTGAGGGTGGCTGGTGTAACTCGCACTGTATAGGGTGGCTGGTGTACTTCCCACTGTTGTGGGTGGCTGGTGTACCTCCCACTGTTGTGAGTGGCTGGTGTACCTCCCACTGTTGTGAGTGGCTGGTGTACCTCCCACTGTTGTGAGTGGCTGGTGTACCTCCCACTGTTGTGAGTGGCTGGTGTACCTCCCACTGTTGTGAGTGACTGGTGTTCCTCCCACTATTGTGGATGGCTGGTATACCTCCCACTGTTGTGAGTGGCTGGTGTACCTCCCACTGTTTTGAGTGGCTGGTTTACCTCCCACTGTTGCGAGTGGCTGGTGTACCTCCCACTGTTGTGAGTGGCTCTTTTCCAGTCTGACTACCAATCTACTCCCACCAGCAGGAAGATAGTGCTCATCCCCAGTCTACTCCTACCCCTAACAGGATGGCCTTCTCTCCCAGTCTACTCCAGTTGTACTCCCACTCCCCTTAATGTTAGTCCCAAATCCTAACCAACTCCCAGTTCAAACAAACATTTTAACTGCTCTCCTAACCCAGCTCAGTAGAAAAAGACTTACCCTTTGCCTCACTGAAATTGCATATACAAATACAAAAAAAAGAGTCGGTAATGAAGAAAAAAATAATTTGGACACGGCAATCTGGACACATGTAAAAGTGGCAGTTTGGATATTTTCTTTTCTTGGGGGGAGGACACGGCAGACTGGACACGGTAGATTGGGCACTGTAGATTGGACACGGTAGAATGGACACGGTAGATTGGACATGACA
>NC_091341.1:10998768-11003768 GCF_038502225.1 Cherax quadricarinatus
AAAGTGTTATATATATATATATATATATATATATATATATATATATATATATATATATATATATATATATATACATTATATATATATATATATATATATATATATATATATGTGGCATGCAAAGAGTACGTAACCTTTATTCGGCGCATGGACACACCCTCATTTACAGGTTATCTCCCCCAACCAGCGAACCAGGTTGCTAAGAGTTGATGATGGGGCCCCATCGTTCAACTAGTGACCAGGTTCTAGCCAATAAGAAGGTGGGATTGGCAATCGCAGAGGTTATGTGGATACCGCTCTCCTGTCTGCCCTTGTCATTCCCATTCTAGAGCTGGTTGAAGCACGGTCTGCTATCTTGTGGCTTCTATTTCTGCCTTGCTTACCGTGGAGTGCACTATATTTATCACTGTACATAGTGTACATATTGCTGTTCTAAATTGGTGAAGGATAATATAAGTCTAAACTTTTTCTACTGTGTTTATTTGCTCCCATTACACCTGGGATAACAGGCCATTTGAAATCCTAGGTTGTAATTATATATATATACATTATATATATATACATATATATATATATATATATATATATAAATACATATATATATATACATTATATATATATATATAGGCAATCTGGACACCCACGATGCCTTGTACCTTCTCACAAAGTGCTTGAGTCTGCCCAGGTTGACATATTTCCTTAGATGTGCACCTTCATATGATAACCCTATACTGCACGAATATGACAGTATTCTGAGGCAGATTTTTACGAAAGTACTTAACCTTACTCTAGAAGACGGGCAGTGGAACCAAGCTACACTTCCAGTCAGACTAGGAGGCATTGGTGTCCGCAAGTCATCATAGATTGCGCTACCTGCTTTTCTGTCCTCGTGTATTGCATCCAGAGGGCTTGTAGTAGCGATTCTCCCTGAACATCTTAGGGACAAGATTGGTGTCCAGGACCAAAAGTTCATTGATGGAGCAATGATCTGGGATAATCTAACGGGCTCTGACACCAGACCTGCTCCCCCCAACGACTACAAACAATCGCACTGGGATGATCCAATAGTGGAAAATATAGCCTCAACAATGCTTCAGAGTGTGTCAGGGAAGGATAGAGCCCGCCTCCTGGCAGTGAGAGCCCCTCATGCTGGGGACTTTCTGTTGGCTGTTCCCAACTCCAGCCTTGGCACACGCCTCGACCCACAGACCATCCGCATCGGTGTTGCCCTTCGACTTGCCGCCCCTATTCTCGCCGAACACAGGTGTATTTGTGGCAGTGAAGCAGCAGACGGATTCGGATACCACGGTCTTGTGTGCCGTAAATCCGAGGGAAAGATTGCAAGACATGAGGAGGTTAATAACATTATCAAGAGGAGCCTCACAACAGCCGGATGCCCAGCAGTAAGGGAGCCACCCGAACTATGCAGATCTGATGGCAGCCAGAAGCGTCCAGATGGTATCACCCTTCAAGCCTAGACAGATGGGAAGCAGGTGGTGTGGGACTATGCATGTGCATCTACCTTGGCTGATACCTATCTCCAATACACTAGGGAGGAAGGAGGGGCAGCTGCCAGCTTCAGGGAGTCCCAAAAGTCTAGAAAATATGGAGAACTTGTCCATCATTATATGTTTGTTCCCATAGGCTCAGAGACCCTTGGCTCATGGGGAAAGAATGCATATAAATTCCTTAACGAGCTGGGAAAAAGACTCATCAGGGTAACTAGGGATCCCAGGGCAGCTAGTTTTCTGTTCCAGCGGCTCAGTGCGGCTGTTCAAAGGGGTAATGCCTGCTGTATTTTGGGCACACGCCCCAGCTCTGAGGAGCTGGATGAGATTTTCGCCCTATAATCGGTGATACACACGTAACAACATGTACCGAATATGCCACCTTTATATCAACAAAGTATCTCTTATATCTTTTGTACCATATTATGTAATAAAATATTCCTACTGTTAAAAAAAATATATATATGAAAAGATGGGGTGGTAGGGAAAGTGGAATATTCAAACGGCTTCAGGAAGAAATCCAAACATTCATCCTTGAAGCCTTTTTATCCACTTTTCCGATGCTATGGGTCCCACAATTTACACCAGAGGTGGACCCCATCCTATACATATATATATATATATATATATATATATATATATATATATATATATATATATATATATATATATATATATATATATATATATATATATTATAGGGAGTCGGCTCTACCCCAGACTTACTCTATGTGTCATTAAGTCACTCTCATTAAGACCTCCATCCCATTAAAAATCAAAGCTCCATTAAGGTATTTGATTTCTGGAAATGTTCGACGTGGAAATTAATGAATGGCAGCACTCCTGAAACCTGCGACGTCAACTTGATTCCTACCTACAGATAATTTTGCAGCATCGGGATAATAAGCGACTGAAAAAATGCTTAGGTTAAAGAAGTATTATTATTGTGGCACGTCAGATGGCCTCTACAGTCGGAATGAGCGAGGAATATGCAATGTTGATGTTTCGTTCTAGGTAGAGCTTAATCGTCTGTAATATCGCACAATATCGTCTGTAACAAAGGGTTTGCTCAGCACCAAAAGTCTGTTTACCTTACCTGTCTGCAGTTCCTACCATCATAGCACGAGTGAACTCTCACCCGGAGGCGGTGAGACATGACTTCCACTGATACTGTTACCACTGACTTGAGGGAGAATAAGTTTAAGAATTAAGCTCTCTTTCTGAAAGTTATCTCCCTAACCTACACAAGAGACTGCATTCAAGGATACACACTGCACTCAAACACACATGTACACACACTCAAACATACACTGAAACATATACGTACACTCAAAAGGCATATAAACACAAGCCCTTGAAAAGTTTAAACCTTAAAATCAACCATATTGCTATTCCATATGTAAAAAGAAAGACAACACACAACATAGATAACTAACAAAATATAGCAGGTGCCTTGAAGCTCTCTGCGTAGCGAGAGCGAGAACCTCTCTCACCTTACTTCAATACACATTATTATTATTATAATCAAAAAGAAGCGCTAAGCCACAAGGACTATACAGCGACTTCAATACACAGCCCACAGCACCGACTGAATAATCACAACATAAGCTAAGCCCCCTGCACTACGACGCTGGCACCTGCCTGTGGTGTTCGTCTTCAGCTAGGTGACATCACCTTCACCTTGTTATCTCCACTACACAGTCCGCCACTCCTTAATGGGCGAACCCAACCCCTCTCCCCAATTTCCGTTTAATAATTTTTGCATTACATGTAAATTTTTTCCTGCCAGACAAATATCACGTTAAGTGATCTTTATCTGAATCAGCTACCCACGCAGGTATCAACACAGATATGCACACAACTACTGAGGAAGCTACCAACACAGCTACTGCAGCAGCTACCTAGGCTGCTACCGAATGTGGACAAAGATGCTCTTCGGCCTCCAGATTACCTGTCGTCCCGCCTGCAGCACCACCTGTCGTCCCCCCTGCAGCAGCACTTGTCGTCTCGCTGCACCACCACCTCCACTAACCTTCTTGATATTATCCTAATAATTTTTCGAGTCAACACAAGAGTTACCTTTCATCCCTTCCACATAAAATCAAATATATAATATATAATATATAATAAATATATATATATATATAAATATATATATATATATATATATATATATATATATATATATATATACATATATATATATATATATATATATATATATATACATATATATATATATATATATATATATATATATATATATATATATATATATATATATGTCGTGCCGAATATGTAAAACTGGTCAATTAGCAAGAACTCATTTAAAATTAGGTCCTTTCTGAAATTTTCTCTTATACGTTTAAAGATATATTTTTTTCATCAATGTTAATGTAAAAATTATAATTTTGGACCAAAAGAATCTTAGAAAACTTACCTAACCTTATTATAACAAGTGTAATTTATTTTAGCCTAATCAAACTAAATATATTTTAAATACGTTTACAGTAATTTAGTACTAAACAAACACAATCAAATATATTTTTTTCGTTAGGTTCAGAATGATTTTGGCGAAATTATTGCATACACAGATTTTCACTTGTCCTATATGGCAAGATAAGCGTTGCTATTTAAGCCAAGATGGCAAGTTCTTCCTATTCGGCACGACATTATATATATATATATATATATATATATATATATATATATATATATATATATATATATATATATATATATATATATATATATATATATATGTATATATATATGCAATAAGATCACAGTAAACAGGTGATATCATAATATGCAAAAAAATAACTACTGAAAAAATAGTGAGAATCCAAGCGCTTTCGTGATTTATCAAACCGAGGATATGTTGATAATGTGAGAAATCACGAAACTCTTGGATGTTCACTGTTTTTTCATAGTGGTTGTTTTGAATATACAAGATTCAAAACTCTTTCCATGGTTGTTTTGCGTATATGTTAAGCTTACTAGTAGCATAAAGAAGGTGACGGTCAATAAACTGTAACTAAGTGCTACATCACACTCAATTAATATGTGATAATGAAAGGCTGTGATTGCAATGGTGATCTAACCACACTGTTCGGCAGCAGCACTTTTTCCAATTATCAACTTCACAGTAAAGACAACTCTGTCAGCGAGGGCTGTCAACGCTGAACAATATCTGGGTTGGAAGACCGGTCCTTCTCTCCCAGAGAGCTATAAACACTTTCCCACTTAACCCAGCCGGGGAACATACACTGAGAGGTGTATGTGCGTCGTCTCATTGTATATATTTTGAGGCTTCATTATATTCATTATTTTACGAAATAAATTATGACTGTTAACATATAATTTTAATCTCCCTCAAGCAGTAGATAAATGGCAGATGAGGCTCCCGAGGCCATCTGGAAATCCTCTATAAGTAATAATTGATATCAACAAGAGAGAGAGAGAGAGAGAGAGAGAGAGAGAGAGAGAGAG
>NC_091341.1:11006268-11016268 GCF_038502225.1 Cherax quadricarinatus
TTGTTCCCCATGAATGGGGCCCACTGTATATAATGTACATTTGATGTACATTGTCTTTCGTATAACTTTTTATTGCTGATTTTATCATTATTAGCAACAATGAAAATATCTTTACATTATTATCTGACTTAACTATGTCATTAGGTAGGATGTAACATTTACACTCACTGTGCTCACTATCTGAGAGTTGTAGTTGGCTGCCCGCATTGGCAAACTGGCTTGCTAACTATCGCTGGCGCCGTAGCTGGGTAGCACAGGAGAGCCATGTGATCACTCCTGATGTGCGGCATGTAGTCGAGAAATCGTTCTCTCTCCTCTGCTGGTCCTTGCTCGACCAGCACCTCCCTCTCTCCATCTCTCTTGTCTCTGTTTGTTATTTAGACTGTTTTAATAGAGTATGATTTCGATGGTGAGTCGAAACATACTTCTTGTAACTCTCTGTAACTCTGTTCACAGAGCATAGTTCAGACTTAGTGATTTTTGACGTTTTGCTGGGGTTATGTGTCATAATGACACATCAGGAGCATAAGGTTCTGACCTATTTTGTGGCATCTGCGCATTGTCGTAGTCGGGGATTTGGTTATGCTGAACTTAGATTCAGTATTATGGGAGTTTTATTCCTTTCATGGAGGATCTGCTGACGGTCCCCAGTTAGGGTCGTTATTTTGTCTCCTTGTTCCTGGCGCTGTGCTGCTGCTTGTTACATTATTGTTGTTCTGCGAATCGTTCGTCTTATTGTTCAATCAAGCTGTTTTGAATGCCTTGTTGGTCAAGAAGATAGATAACTGAGGACTTTTATTTAGTCACTGTTTAAGTCGAGTCTAGTCTTATTGAGATATAACGAACAACTCTGAGCACATACACACATTCTCTCACACACGGTTGTATATACTAGTATTATTTTATAATTGATGATACCGTACCAGACGGTACTTAAAAGTCATAAAGATATGAAATGTGCCTTCAGCACTATACTATTACAAGAGAATTGTAGGAACTTATATCCTTAATTATATAAAGAATTTACTTTGATTTCGTCCACCTAGACAACTTTGTTAATAACCTTTTCAATTTTCATTTCGTTAGTTAGCATCCTATCACTTGAAATCCTAAAGCACTATTAAAATTTATCATAATTTTAAAGGATAACTGAACCAGAATACTTTCTACTTGTTACAAAAAACCAGAAAGAGGCTGAATGCTAGAGGGGGAGACCTAGTATTCTCTGGAGATGTCTATGCTTAATGGATATCGCCTTTTTGTAACAGCCCGGAAAAGAAAACTTTCACCATCATTCACTCCTTTACTGTCTTGCTAGGGGCGCCCTTACACTACAGTTATAAAACTGCAACATTAACACTCATCCTTCAGAGTGTAGACACTGACTCAAGTTAGGCCTGCCGGACTTGAGTCGTAGAGATGAGTCCTTCAGAAATGTTACCTTGCTCACACTCCAACAGCACGTAAAGTCCTAAAAACCATTTGTCTCCATTCGCTCCTATCTGACACGATCACGGATGCTTGCTAGAAGTCCAAGCCCCTCGCACACGAAACCTCCTTTACCCCCTCCCTCCAACCTTTCCTAGGCCGACCCCTACACTGCCTTCCCTCCACTTCAGATTTATACACTCTCGAAGTCATTCTATTTTGTTCTAACCTCTTTACATGTCCAAACCACCTCAGCAACCCCTCCTCAGCCCTCTGGATAAGGACAGTAGTTTTGGTAATCCCGCACCTCCTCCTAATTTCCAAACTACAAATTCTCTGCTTTATATTCACACCACACATTGCCCTCAGACATGACATCTCCACTGCCTCCAGCCTTCTCCTCGTTGCAACAGTCACCACCCATGTTTCACACCCATGTAAGAGCGTTGGTATAACTGTATTCTCATACATACCCCTCTTTGCATCCATGGACAAAGTTCTTTGTCGCCATAGGACTCCTAAGTGCAGTACTCACCTTTTTCCCCTCATCAATTCTATGATTCACTTTATCTTTCAAACTCTCTCCCTCCAATCTGATATCCAGTCTTTCGTCACCTATTTTTTCTTTTATCCTCATCACCTTACTCTTTCCTATTATTCACTTTTAATTTTCTTCTTTTACATACCTTACCAAACTCATCCACCAGCCTCTACAACTTCTCTCCAGAATCTCCCATAAGCACTGTGTCATCAGCAAAGAGCAACAGAGTTGCAGTGTCTGATAATGGTATCTCGGTACAGTACAGAAAATACCTTGGACAACTTGTACAAGTGAGAATGGTTGGATTTGAGAGGGACGTGACCTCTCAAAGATTACATTTTTACTTGTACTAGTGGACTACATCTCACCTCCTGACAGTATATAAGTCTCCATACTGTCACTTCAACATCACATTGTTTCAGACAATGGAACAATACTCTTCTCCAGGCTGAGGGACTGACCACCTCGCAACTACGTCTTCAAGGGTGAAGGACTGATTACATCGTCTTCACATCTCTTCTGCTTCTACCAACTTTTCTGTACTCGACAGAAGAAACCTACTGTGTAGGCGAAACGTTTCGATATAAAGATACCTAACTGTTACATAAGTGTCTTACCTAACAATAGAATATCAGCCACTTCTTCGGCCATATGCTGTATTTCCTACAAGAGTGATGGACTAGACTCATCGATTCCAGGCTGAGGGACTGATTACCTCAAACTCCACCTCTCCTTACCCCTCTCTGCTTTGTATTGGACTGATGAAGCCACTGTGTGGCTAAACGTTTCCTTAATAAAGATTCCCATGTGCTGCATAAGTGTCTCAATCTTCAGCTTGTCGGTTTTGAAAACCATTTTTCACATCATGATATCGTAGCTGTAAGTATATGATACTGTAAGTACATGATACTGTAAGTGCATGATAGTGTAAGTGCATGATATGGGAAGTGTATAATATTTTAAGTGCATGATACTGACAGACACTAAGTGCATGAGAACAAGATTTTGTTATCATTTTTGTGTTCTCTTGATCTTACGTGTTCTGATATTCACTTCATCTGTGAAAATGCTGGTTATCTTTTGTGCAGTGGTATGTTAGTTGTACTTGGTACAGAGGGAAACTATAATCAGTTAATTTGATTTATGGTCTTGTATGCGACAGTCCATGAACAACAAAGAGAGAGAGAGAGAGAGAGAGAGAGAGAGTGAGAGAGAGAGAGAGAGAGAGAGAGAGAGAGAGAGAGAGAGAGAGAGAGAGAGAGAGAGAGAGAGAGAGAGAGAGAGAGAGAGAGAGAGAGAGAGAGAGAGTGAGAAAGAAAGTGACTGATTCATCCTCTCTACTTGCTGCACGGCTTACTCGGCATATTTTTTTTTCATTATTTATCATAACTAAATACATCATCGAGAACTTTGGGTAGCTTTAAAAATATGTTGGACAGACATATGGGTATTATTTGGACCTGCCTATCATAGGCCAGTAGGCTTGTTGCAGTGCTCTTCCATTCTCATATTCTTCTCAGTAATATGCTGCTGTTATATTTTATATAACAGCTAAACAATGGAAGAAAATGCTAGCAATGTTTCTCTATCATATTCATGTTCCATCTCTTGGAGAGCGAAACATTGTCAAAAATAAAATGTCACATTAGTTGCACTTGTGTCCTTTTACCTGACTTGATTTCATAGAGGGAAATGTCACATTTACAATACATGCAGAACCATAAAAAAAAGGCTATTTATACCTGATGAACTAATATTAGCTAAGTCTAATACAATATGGGCGACTTACAGCTAGTAGTATTCACACTAAGCCATAATTTTCAGTTTTAAACAACTTTTCGTGGCTTGATAATTGCTATGGAGTAATTTTGGACTGTTCCAGTCCCTTCATTGTTACTTTCATTCTTGGAGGAGCAAGTTTGCTACGCAAGATTAGTTGAATCATTTGCTTAGTAACTCCAGATCACAACAGGAAAACCCGGCTCCCACCCCAGGGACGGGTGGACATGTATGGATAACTTACTTTGCAACAATTACACATGTTCTCCTACCAGTAAATAGGTACGCAAAACTCATTACAGCTGTTGACTATGTTTACTTAGCAGAAATTAGGTTCAGGTAACTCTCCTAACTCTCCTTACAATTGTTGTCTAAGTTCACCTAGCAGTCAATAGGCACCTAGATGTTACCCAAACGTTGTGGGTGACATCCTCTGAAGTGGTAACATACAGATGGGGTTGAGGTTTGAACTGAACAAAGATAACAACTCTTTAACTGTAAATTCAATAGTCTAAAATATGTATCAGCGGTTTAAAGATCTTGGCGACTTTCTTCACAAATCATTAATGAGCAAAGACATAAATGGAGTATAATGCGAATCTGAACTGACAAGGCTTCGCCCACTGGATAATGACACAAATGCGGTATAATGTTATCCTTTTTGACTAACGATGTCAATCAAGATTTGCATGATACCGAATGTTCGTATTTACCGAATGTGTCGGTACTGTATATACCATTTCTCTCCATTGATCATTAATGGGGAAATTGAATTTAATTCGTGTTAGGCGCTAAACCTATGTGGGTAATTCAGCTCAAGACGTGGAGTAAGCACTGATTTCTAACCTATTTTTAATTATTTAAAAAAAATAAATTACGATGCCCGCTTCTCTTGCACTAAGTGTTCCTTGAAGTTGTTGTTGCTCCGTGTTGCAGCTGTTCCTGGTGACGATGTTTTGGTGCATCACATAGTTTTGAAAAAGTGAATAATGGGGAGACAGTGAGCCTCACCACATAGCACATGTTAATATCTACCTTCATGCGTTCTTGCTTATGTGCGTGTTTGTGTTTTGTTTTGGTCATTACAGCCATGCGCAAGTACAGGATTACTTCTGTCTTTCGAGTCAGAACTTCGGTGAATTTGTGCGTACATATTCCTATGCCTTCTTATGTGTACCCTTACGTGTACATTTTTTTTAGAACGTCCATTCTCCAGTATATACACTTTCGTGCATCTTGTTAGATTTAATTGCTTATCGTACAAGTCCATGAAAAATATGCAATACGTTCTGTTACTTACCTGTTGATAGTTTCAAATCTAAGTACTTTTGCCACCCGATCCTGAACAAGGCCTCCTGGATGCTGCCTTGACCAATCAGTCTATTTCTGTTAGTAACACGCAATCCTAGGCAAACACTCATACTTCGGCTATCGCACAAGTGAATAATGAATAACACAAATGCGGAATCCTCTCACACACAAGTTAATCAACATAATATTGACAGGAAAATTAATTAAACAGAGGTAATATATCCCTCAAGACAGATAAATGATCGTAAAGAATTTGCATGGCTTAGCTGACCCTTTAATATCTCTCTCTGTGTGTATATATATATATATATATATATATATATATATATATATATATATATATATATATATATATATATTATAGGTAGTAGGTTGGTAGACAGCAACCACCCAGGGAGGTACTACCGTCCTGCCAAGTGAGTGTAAAACGAAAGCCTGTAATTGTTTTACATGATGGTAGGATTGCTGGTGTCCTTTTTTCTGTCTCATGAACATGCAAGATTTCAGGTACGTCTTGCTACTTCTACTTACACTTAGGTCACACTACACATACATGTACAAGCACATATATACACACCCCTCTGGGTTTTCTTCTATTTTCTTTCTAGTTCTTATTCTTGTTTATTTCCTCTTATCTCCATGGGGAAGTGGAACAGAATTCTTCCTCCGTAAGCCATGCGTGTTGTAAGAGGCAACTAAAATGCCGGGAGCAAGGGGCTAGTAACCTCTTCTCCTGTATATATTACTAAATGTAAAAGGAGAAACTTTCGTTTTTCCTTTTGGGCCACCCCGCCTCGGTGGGATACGGCCGGTGTGTTGAATGAAAGAATATATATATATATGTGTGTGTGTGTGTGTGTGTGTGTGTGTGTGTGTGTGTGTGTGTGTGTGTGTGTGTGTGTGTGTGTGTGTGTGTGTGTGTGTGTGTATGTATGCATGTATTACAGGAAGGATGAATGCCTACAAATCATCATCCTCCCCTCGTCTCCCTAAATAAATATTTATAAGGGAAATTTATGTAACATTGCGAGCACAGGAGCAAAAAATCCATCAAACAACGCTGGAAGGACCCGACAAAAGACGAAATGGAAAAATCGCATTTTTACGTTGTTTTCAATTGAACACTTTATTACGCTATAACAGAAGCAATGGCTAGGCTTTATTATTATTATTATTATTATTATTATTATTATTATTATTATTATTATTATTATTATTATTATTATTATTATTATTATTATTATTATATAATTGTTATTAGCATTAGTCAATATTATTGTTGTTGTCGTTGTTTTATTACTATATTCTCAGGTTGTGACTTGTTTTTAAATAGTTTTATGCCATGCATTTTTGTCGTTGCAATCTAGAATGAGTGTTTGGTTAGTTACTTGAACCGGAAAGTTCAAAGAAGACGTTGTCAAGTAAATACTCGAGGGCAGAAGGCGCACGCACACACACACACACACACACACACACACACACACACACACACACACACACACACACACACAGAGTTGCCCTTTCTTAAAAACACATCACAAGGTCAAAACATCATTCGCGACATTAACGCCCACGTCGGTAAGTAGCGTACAATCAAGCGACCTTGAGTCACTCTTGTCAAGGGTACGCGTCACCAAGGGCCTCATTATCATCACGTACCAACACCATCCCTCCTTCACATATTGCCTCCGCAGAGTAGTCCCAACAAAGCAATTATCGGTATCGTGTATTGTTTCCAAGAACTGAACTCTGTTTACAGAATCGACGCTCTAAAGTGGAAATATACACACACACACCCACACACACACACACACACACCCACACACACACACACACACACACACACACACACACACACACACACACACACACACACACACACACACACACAACAGATACACCAGAGATATAGTGAATATTATTTTACTTTGATCTAACGAAAGAAATCAGAAGTGAAACACGGATGTGAATTATAGATTTCCACCTTTCCACTTCACGGGAGAAATGAAAGGACGAGATAGAAGCTACGGAATAAAAAAGAAAACACGAAATGAAACTGGGAAGAGGACGAGAATGAAAAAAAAGGACAGGTACAAAGTAAGCTTTTGTCGTGATATCGTTTCCTCTCTTTGTAGAGCCTTTTTCAAACCAAGCCACACGGAGAGAAGCGTTGTAATAACAAAAACATCTTACGCATCTATGTCTTTTCTTCATTTTTTTGACAACACTACGCTACTGTGTCCTGGGAAGAGACTGGCTAGAAGTGTAGACCAAACACGGCAATACTCACTCAGCGGAGGCTTGCAAAAACACAAAGAATCAGATATATATCAACAGTGATGTAGCCTAAGACGAATATAACAGGTAAGAAAAAACCCGAATGTGAAAACAGAAAGAGATTGAAGATGAAATAAGAAATAAGGGATAACTAAGGTTAAGAAAGGGAAAAATATGGTGACGACAAGACAAAATAGAGGATGAACGATGTAAACGAATAATTGGGGAAAGATGCATGTGATTTAACGTAATGGTTGAAGATTTAGAACCAGAATAAGAAAGGAAAACAAAATAGGCTGCGACAGAGGCTGAGGGGCGAGCAGATAACGAGGCTGATGGAGAGGAGAAAAGAAACAAAAGAAACGAAATAGAACATGGAAAGTGTTTATAGAGAAACAAAGGTTAGTCCACTGTGCCTGTTGCGGGTCGTAATCATACGAAGAGTCGTGAAGGACACCAAAAACGTGGAGGGAACGGTGCTAAGCCTTCACGAGCATTTTAAAAGCAAGTGAGGTGGGCGATAATGTCACGGGAAGCAGCACGACATGTAGAATAGTGAGAGGCCATACTGAGCAATGAGAGAAAAAAAAATGCTCGATTCTCGGACTGGAGGAGCAGGGTGGGGAAAAAACGTGAATAAATAAAGATACGAGGAATTATAAAACTAAAGATAATTTACAGCTATTGAGGCATGGGAATGGGAATGAAACTCTCGAATGTAAGAAGTAGTATCCCCTTTAGTTACAATGATATCATTAGCCAGGAGAGTAGAGAATGTTAACGATGATAAACTTAGTTAAATATCATATTTAACAAGGTTCTTGAGGAAAGTATCGTTAGAAAACGAGAAATGGAAAATAAATCAGTACGAAAAGGCACATGAAGAAGAAGGAACTAGCAAACAGAGGAACTGTTATTCTACCGACTTAAAACAAACATGAAACGAGTGAAGTTTTAACCCATGACGAGTGAGTCCAGTTATAAACCACTCGTTCTGTGGTTTGTTTGCAATCGTGTTATTACGATTTAGTGAGTCATTCTATTGACTGGCTATCTTTTTTCTTTCATGATTTCTGTGTTTTACTCTAAAATTCACTTTTGACCACTGTATTTACGGGCACTTCTATCAATTAATTCTGAAAATATATCATAAATAATAAGTAGACACGCATCTTCGTGATAATTTTCCTTTTGAGATTCTTGAGTTTCTCAAAACCAGACCTAGATGTATACGGGATAACACTCATATCGCTGGTTGGGCCACTCAACCACTCCTGTCCTCTCGCAACCAATCCTCCTATCCTTCCGCCAAAATTCCACCATAAACCATATTTTTATTTACCTACCTCCCTATCTCATCTCTCATTCGCTGCCATAGTAAGTAGGTGAAGTGAGGGGTCTTGTGTAGGAGAGACAACAAAGTTTAATAATAAACGGAAAGAAAGAGGCGGTGAGAGCATATAGTGAATAAATGAACTAAACAGAGATGTAGATATACAATAAGGAAATCGGGGTAGATAATAAGGAGAGGAGGTACTAAGATAAACAGGTGATGCTAATAGCAATGAACACAAAAAAGGTATTAGTAAATTTAAAAGAGTTTTAACATGAAGGTTAGGGTAGCTTTATCATTTATGCTTTATCACTTATGCTTTATCATTTATGCTTTATCACTTATGCAGGTCACAAGAATAACATGACTTCGCCTATACAAGGCTGCACCAGTAATTATACTCGGAGACACAGGTGATTCAACCAGGAACATTGTCCACTCAACGATCATTAACATAAACACAAGAATACCATAAACATTCCTTTTACGAGAGTAAAGGTTACAGAAAGATGATTCTAATACTTATGAAATGAAAGTCTGAACGACCAAAATAATAGATAAATATGATAGACGAAAATATAATTTTCTAAAATTAGCTCCAAAGGAAGAACTAAGAACGACTGAACAATAAAACTGAGAGAAAACGAAAATATAAGACAATAAAGACATA
Source organism: Cherax quadricarinatus (assembly GCF_038502225.1). Taxonomy (NCBI): domain Eukaryota; kingdom Metazoa; phylum Arthropoda; class Malacostraca; order Decapoda; family Parastacidae; genus Cherax; species Cherax quadricarinatus. The sequence goes on from NC_091341.1 coordinate 11,015,608, forward strand.
ACCATTAATCAAGCCCTAACGGAGGAGGATTGAATCAAAACATAGGAGCTATAAAAACGTCAAAACATGAATGAAGAGATGTGAAACTTTTTGGCTAGAGTAACAAACAAGTTTGAACCCATTCGTCCAACTAATTCTCAAGACACTGAGCGAAGAATAGAAATATAAAAAAATAAAAGAAAAATTACAAATCAATTGAGAAATATAATGCGCCAACGGATAGGGATTATTTAAAAAAAACGTAAATAATCCAGAAAGAAAAAAAAAACAATTAAATACCGTGGGTTTGAAATCCAGTTAGGAAGGGAAACTACTTTCATGTAGATATAAATAAAAAAACGAAGGAAAAATGGTTAAACTCCAAACAAATTAAAGTAAAATACAAAAAAGTGCAGTAAAATGAAAGCTTGAAAAAAATATATATATAAAACTTAGGGAAAAAAGTAATTTCGACAGACGTGTGACCCAACGTTTATCAACACACGAATGAAAATATAACTGTACACTGGTAAATGAGGCACAACTATTATATAAAATAGAAATGTGACTAAAACTCAACCATGAAAAATCAAAACTCATCGTAACTACGATTTCAGTCACAAAGAAATAGACTGAAAACGCTGGAATGTATTATTATTATTATTATTATTATTATTATTAT
>NC_091341.1:11021268-11028768 GCF_038502225.1 Cherax quadricarinatus
GCTACGTATCCTCTTAGGCAGACCTAGGAACCTGCAGCTCCAGCCCAGTCTCGAGAATATGCACCAAAAAATTCAGACATCTTTTTGTCAGATATTTATTGACGTATCTGAAAATTAAATTTTGAATGTTTTATTAGTTTTGATTTAAAAATATGAATTCGTGCTTTGTTTACATTTTGAATTCTGGTGTGCAGAGTAAGTCCGTGAAAAAATTCTCAGCTCCAGGTCCAGTAGGCCTTAAATCCGGCCCTGATGTATACATTATTTATTCATCAATAACCTGGAACCGCTCGTAAACATTCCAATAATTAAGTAATAATAAAGTGATGCTGCTAATAGCTGGTCATCTGAACGTACATATACTGTCCGAACACCATAATTATTGAAACAGTTCTCTGAGTAAAAGTGGAAGCAACTTTAAACACGGAAGTTCTATGCTGTGTTTCCGTGTCACATACTTAAGTCACTTTTCTTCTTAACGTGTTAGATTTCTGAGACGTGACAGCTGTGCGGCAGGCTGGGAACAGGTGTTTCTCTACGGCGAGTGGGGACGCTGAGGCTGCTCTGCGTCAAGCGGTGAAATAGACGTTTCTTAATATTTAATAACATAGCTTTCGTATACCACAATCAGCTCCAGGTGTTAACACCTGTGTGAGAGACAATCCCTACTTTTTCATACTTCATAAAGCTCTGTTTAGACCGAAACGTAGTCTATAAAAAAAAGGTTTACCCTGAACATACAGTCTTTCTACTATATGGTTTGAGTTACATTTTTTTGGCCACCTGTTGTTATCTGTTTTCTTGAGTATTCTCTCTGTCGCCTTCTAGTCCTTGGTCAGCCCTTTCTCGAGCGAGTGTCTGTCTTCCTACGACCAGCTCACTGCGCTTCACTTACAATAACACTGCAGAGAGACCTCAAGTGTCCACACCGATTTCTTGTTCTCGCATTTCGTACTGACTTTTTTTTATTTCCTTTTGTGTCTCTCAATTGCTGTTGTTCCTGTAATGTTTTCATTTCACTTTCTCTGGGGAAGAGGGTTATAATTCTTTCCCTTTCTGAAGTGGGTTACAATCCTTTTACCCTTTCTGAAGAGGGTTAGAATTCTTTTTTCTCTTGGGTAAGTGATATTAAAATAATGGAATTTAATATAGATTAAATGAATTATACACATGATTCCTGAAAACTAAAGTACTGAACACCGGCAGCGAGGCTCAGGGACTGATTGTCTCATCTACCTCTGTCTTCTGTTTATAGTTTTGCAAGGGACTGATTGTCTCATCTACCTCTGTCTTCTGTTTATAGTTTTGCAAGGGACTGATTGTCTCATCTACCTCTGTCTTCTGTTTATAGTTTTGTAAGGGACTGATTGTCTCATCTACCTCTGTCTTCTGTTTATAGTTTTGCAAGGGACTGATTGTCTCATCTACCTCTGTCTTCTGTTTATAGTTTTGCAAGGGACTGATTGTCTCATCTTCATCTCCACATTTCCTTAAAAACAAACATTGGTCTGACGAAATTTCTTCAAATAAACATACCTGGACATCACAAATTCTATATGTTTAATTCACACTTATGCCATAATTAAAGTAAAAAAAATCAATATAATGCCAGGAAGAAGGTGCTTTGTTGCTTATTTTTTCCCTGAATATAACAACAATCTTTTATCGCCTCACATGTCATAATCATTTGCCTCAAAGGGCTGTGTAATCTCGGTCCTCCGGCTGCTAATCGTAATACATCTCTGATCAATCAAACTGGTGGTGCCTAAGCGTTTGTAATTGCTAAGCAAATGAGATGGGCTCTTTGAATATTGTATCATTATTATAATATTATTTTAAAGAATAGCGCTGAAGCCGTACGAGTGTTTTGAATATCTGGAACAAAAGGCAACCAGCTTGGTCCTCCACCTTCTCCAAGGTTCAGCCACTGATTGGTTCATCCAGTAAACCTGCGGGAACGTGTTTTAACTCGGAGAATATTAGTATTTAGATGAAGCGCTATATCCGTGTGGGTCATTCAGCTCAAGGATCTTTGGAGACTCGATCATAGGTTTGCTAGGTTTTTGTGTTTTGCAGTGTTATAGGAGAGCGAGTGTGGTAGTAAGTAAACAAGTATTTTCGGTGGTGCGTGTTAAATTACTTTGACTAAATAGTACGTAATTGGTCATTTATATCTACTATGAGATTCAGACGTAGAAGAAAAAATATGTTGCAGAATAATCTTCTACTGAGACAACGTTTCGCTCTCTGGGTCTTTACCAAGTCTACACCTTATCAGTTCTTCTCAGTTTTTACACCCACCCCTATCCCTCTACCGCTATTCCTCCCGTGTCGTCAGGTTGACTTCCTTTAACCTCGCCTTATAGGACACACCCTATAGCTCCGGGACCAGTCATGTTGCAAACCTTTGCGCTTTCTCTATATTCTTGATGTGACTGACCAGGTGTGGGTTCCATATTGGTGTTGTACATTGTATACTCCAGTAAGGGCTTGTACTAAAAACGTCTTTTCATCATGTTGTCGACGCTACCCCCTTTGTATCCACATTAGACAAAGTTCATGAAGAAGGAAGCACGGTACTTGCACTCTGAATGAAGACTGTCGATGATGCTGTTCAGTGGGCTCTGAGTGGTAGGTTCGGGCATCTTGGAAAGATAGCTTGAGAGAGGGAGAGTGATTCTGCACGCTTCTATTTTTTCTCTGGTGTGAAACGGCTGATGTTTTTAAGTAAAAATCTGCTTCCCTGTTTTTGTGTGTTTGTTCTCCCTCTGCCCCCCTCTGCTTTCCTCTCTGGTCCGATGTCTGTTTCCCCTCTGACCCGTTACTTTTCTATTTCCCCTTTGACTCGTTGCCTGTCTATGTCTCTTTTGATCCGCTACCTGATTTCCCCCGTGTCCCTTTGCCTGTCTGTTTTCCCTCTGACCCGATGAATGTTCATTTTCCCTCTGGCCGCTGCCTGTTTTTCCTCTGTCTTTTGTCCTGTTTGTTTCCCCTCTTACCCACTGTCCATTTCTCCATTAACCCGTTGTCTTTCTGTTTTCCTTCTGGCCCGTTGCCTGTTTGTTTCCCCCTCTGATCCGTTGCCTGTTTGTTTCCCCCTCTGATCCGTTGCCTGTTTGTTTCCCCCTCTGATCCGTTGCCTGTTTGTTTCCCCCTCTGATCCGTTGCCTGTTTCCCCTCTGATCCGTTGCCCGTCTGAACATTTTATAACTACGAACAGATATTAAATATATTGTTGGGAAAAAAGGTAGAAGTCTTCAAGATCAAACAGGCTGTGATGGTTATGTAGGCCAACGGGCTGCTAGCAGCAACAGTCTGGTTGACCAGGCCTTCTGCAAGGAAGTGGCTTAAGGCCGGACTGCGAGAGGAGATAAACTCTGGAAACAGGTCACAAGTATTGTTGACAGCTAATTAACTTTAACTGTTTAACCAGTTTTTAAGAAATAATAATAATAATAATAATAATAATAATAATAATAATAATAATAATAATAATAATAATAATAATAATAAAAATAAAATTAATAACAATAATAAATTAATGAGGGAACGCTATACCCGTAAGGATCACATAACGACTGGGCGAATGAGAGACAATCCAGTTCAACCCAAGGAAAGAACAGCTCTGCTTCTCTGGATCGAGAGCCCATGAACGACATGGACTACTGTTAATCCAGTTCGCAGCCCACGTTGTTCACGTCTACTAATTTTTCAGTTAAAAGAATAACTTCTTTAATCTAAATGATGCACTCGCGTTAAAACGCCACAACCTTGTTAAAGCAACTTCGTTAAACTCAACGATTTAATTGAGTCTCTGTGACCCAATTTCATAAACAGTTAAACGAGGTTGGTGTGATTATCCGTATAATTACATCTTATATAATTCATACAGGTTTGGCGCTCGTTTTTAATGTGATTTTAATGTGATTTTTAAATATAATTCTTAACATAATTATTAGCATTATAATAATTAATTAATTATGATAGATTGATAATTATATCTGATTTAAACCTTAAATATTTTAATTATTATTATAATAATTATTAATATTATGAGAGTTCATGCATCGTCTGGAGAACAGAAGATAATCACCTTTGATTTGAGGAAAGGGAAGGTAGCTTCAGCTTCCCGGATCAAGAGCCTTTCTCCTGTATCAACCCACCTTCTCAGAAGAGATTTAAGATGACAGAGGTAAGTAACCAGTCTAAGCTGGGTCTCCCTCTCTCTCTCTCTCTCTCTCTCTCTCTCTCTCTCTCTCTCTCTCTCTCTCTCTCTCTCTCTCTCTCTCTCTCTCTCTCTTTTCACAGGTTAAACAAGGTTAGGGTAACGTTTCCTAACTTTATTGACGAGTTAAGAGATGTTATCTATATCAGCTCATTTGAAAGCCTTTTTATTATTATGTGAAATACAGGTAGGGAACAGGATGAAGTTGGAGCCATTTGTGGGTCAGCATTTTCATTTATTCAACTGACTTTATTTTGTTAATATCATTATGCTGTACGAACATGTTCCAGACTCGAGTCATCCTGGGAATAAATGATCTCAGGCGAAGTGGAGTTCTGGAGAAGGGTACAATCAGAGTGAAGTTGCTGCTTGCTGCCCGTCTCGTGGTATAGAAGCACACTTCTCGCTGTCCTCGGAGTGGAGCTAAGTGTGGTACTTTGACAATGTTGGCCTTGTACATGACAGTGAGGCCTCCAACGTCTCTCCGGTGTTGAAGGCTCTGGTGAAATGACAGATCTATCCAGGATGGGTCCAGGCGAGAGATGAGTCGTTTTGCTCTATTCTCTACTCTGTCAAGCAGTCGCAGATGAGAAAGGGGGGGGGGGAGGCAACCCAGGAAAGCGGAGCATACTCAAGGTGTGAGCGTACTTGTGCCTTGTACAGAATCTTGCAACCTCTAATGTTGAGCAGATGCGAGATACATCGAAGTGCTGTAAGCTTCCTCGCTGCCTTGTTTCCAAGACTTACAACGTGGTTCTTCATGGCCAGTTTGGAGTCAAATTTCACCCCAAGGATATCAACTACGTCCCCAGGTACCATCACTCTCCCATTCATCTTACTACTGCTCCAGGATTACCATCATGGTGCCCGGAGACCATCATCTGTGTTTTCTCAGGAGCAAATGTTACCTACCATCGGTTTCCCTAGGTTGATATAGCTCTTAGCTGGAGACTGATGTAGCTTAAAGCAGCTGGCATTTCCTCTGTTGGATAAGTTAATGTCAAAGTACAGTCGTCTGCATAATGCATGGGATTCTGGGATGAGATGAAGAAGGTCATTGAAGTAGACATTCCATAACAATGGCCCAAGCACACTTCCTTGTGGAACACTTGCCCAAATGGGATGTCTTGCTGATTCTGTTCCATTGAAAACTACCCTTAGAGATCTACCATGAAGGTAATCACTGAGGAGACATAGTGTAGAGCCTGCAGTTCCCAGTGCTTGCAGTTTTGCCAAGAAGCCCTGGTGCCACACTCAGTCGAAAACACCAGCAATGTCCAGTGCTACCACACAGCTGACTTTGGATTCATTCAGTGACTGGTGCCACTTAGTGGATAAGTTTAACAACAGATCAGCAGCAGAGTAACCTCTCCTGAAATCACACTGACGATCACTAAGTAGCGAGTGGTAGTCAAGAAACTCTGTCATTTGTCTTGAGATTATTGTCTCAAGGATCTTGCCAGTAATTGACAGGAGTGACACTGGTCTGTAAGTGCTGATTTCTGCTCTGCTCTTCATTTTGTGAACAAGGACTACATTTGCCTATTTCCACAGAGAAGGTCATTTACTCTGTACTAGGCAGTGCTGAAAGATGCGAGCTAGAGGTGCTGCTAGCTGGTCTCCACAACCTCTCAGCAATCTTGGGCTCAACTTGTTTGGGCTCACAGCCTTCCCTTGGTCCAGCGATTTAAGAAGATGATGCGCCTCCTGTCTTATTGTTACCACTGACAGCTTTGACGCAGTTCTTGCAGCTAGCCATGGAGGGTACCTGGTTGTATCAGAAGCTTGCATTTTGACAGCAGAGTGTTCGGCAAAGAGATTACAACTTGCGATTTTGGTTAAAACTTGCGATTTTGGCTTAAATAGCAACTCTCTTACGATCTTCTTTCCTAATAAGGCAAGCGACAATTTGTGTATGCAAATATATTTCATTGTGTTTGCTTATTATTAAATTATTGTAAACTTATCCAAGATATATTTAGTTAGATTAGGCTAAGTTAAATTGCGCTTGTTATAAAAAAGTTAGGTAAGTTTTCTAAGGTTCTTTTGGTAGAAAATTATTAATTTTTACATAAACATATATATAACAATTGTATCTTTAAACGTATAAGAATTTTTTTTTAGAAATGACTTAATTTTAAATGAATTCTTGCTAAGTGACCAGATTTACCTATTCGGCACCACACACACACACACACACACACACACACACACACACATATATATATATATATATATATATATATATATATATATATATATATATATATATATATATATATATTTATATATATATATATATATATATATATATATATATATATGAAGATTTTGCTCCAATTTTCATTTTAAAAAACAACTTATAGAATAAGTTATATTAAAAATGATGATAATTTGTTATTTATAGGCCTAAGGCAGCCGAAAATTTTTAATATAAAATAAAGGTATAGTATATGAAGACTTGACACACGTTGCAGAACAAGCGCCTCTTGGGACAACGTTTCGCTCTTTGTGGAGTGAAACATTTTTTGCATTAAACACTTTTTGTGAAACGTGTGTTCTCTTCACTGCTGTCGGCTGTGCATCATTTGCATCCCAACGTTGTACAGCACAACTGGTCTCCTGTTATTCGGCTCTCCGCCTGTCTCCCCTTTCACCGCTCATTTAGTGCCTCTCGTACACCTGACTCTCTCCTTCCTTTCTTCCTTCCTTCCTTCTTTCCTTTCTTCGTATCTCCGTTTCATTGCCTCTCTCAACTATTTCCATTCTGGTCTCCCTACCTCCCTGTATCTCATCTGCTCGCGTTGCCTCTCTCTCTATCCCCATTCTCTCTCTCTTTCTCTTCCTTTCTGTCTCTCCCGTCCCCTCTTTCCCCAAGAGTTTTCCGTGGCTCGCCAACAATGGAGAAGACACTTTGATCCCCCAAGAGTAAGAGAGACAAACAGAAAAAAAACAAGAAAAACACTGTCACCAGCCGCCATGTCACAGAAGCTTAGTCTTAAACCAGTTTTTTTTTTGTTTTGCTTTCGTTTTGGTCTGAATATTTCTCAGGTATTTTTCTTGTCTTCTTTGTTCACGTCATCTTTATCGTGAAAAAAAATGAACACAAAATTATGAACTTAAAGAAATTTATTCATATATATATATATATATATATATATATATATATATATATATATATATATATATATATATATATATATATATATATATATATATATATATATATATGACAGAATTGGGAATCTTATGGGATAAAAGCCAAGGAAGTGTGT
>NC_091341.1:11033768-11108768 GCF_038502225.1 Cherax quadricarinatus
AAGTAGTAAGAGAGAAAAAGTTAGCATATGAGAAGTTTTTACAAAGTAGAAGTGATGCAAGGAGGGAAGAGTATATGGAGAAAAAGAGAGAGGTTAAGAGAGTGGTGAAGCAATGTAAAAAGAGAGCAAATGAGAGAGTGGGTGAGATGTTATCAACAAATTTTGTTGAAAATAAGAAAAAGTTTTGGAGTGAGATTAACAAGTTAAGAAAGCCTAGAGAACAAATGGATTTGTCAGTTAAAAATGGGAGAGGAGAGTTATTAAATGGAGAGTTAGAGGTATTGGGAAGATGGAGGGAATATTTTGAGGAATTGTTAAATGTTGATGAAGATAGGGAAGCTGTGATTTCGTGTATAGGGCAAGGAGGAATAACATCTTGTAGGAGTGAGGAAGAGCCAGTTGTGAGTGTGGGGGAAGTTCGTGAGGCAGTAGGTAAAATGAAAGGGGGTAAGGCAGCCGGGATTGATGGGATAAAGATAGAAATGTTAAAAGCAGGTGGGGATATAGTTTTGGAGTGGTTGGTGCAATTATTTAATAAATGTATGGAAGAGGGTAAGGTACCTAGGGACTGGCAGAGAGCATGCATAGTTCCTTTGTATAAAGGCAAAGGGGATAAAAGAGAGTGCAAAAATTATAGGGGGATAAGTCTGTTGAGTGTACCTGGTAAAGTGTATGGTAGAGTTATAATTGAAAGAATTAAGAGTAAGACGGAGAAGAGGATAGCAGATGAACAAGGAGGCTTTAGGAAAGGTAGGGGGTGTGTGGACCAGGTGTTTACAGTGAAACATATAAGTGAACAGTATTTAGATAAGGCTAAAGAGGTCTTTGTGGCATTTATGGATTTGGAAAAGGCGTATGACAGGGTGGATAGGGGGGCAATGTGGCAGATGTTGCAAGTGTATGGTGTAGGAGGTAGGTTACTGAAAGCAGTGAAGAGTTTTTACGAGGATAGTGAGGCTCAAGTTAGAGTATGTAGGAAAGAGGGAAATTTTTTCCCAGTAAAAGTAGGCCTTAGACAAGGATGTGTGATGTCACCGTGGTTGTTTAATATATTTATAGATGGGGTTGTAAGAGAAGTAAATGCGAGGGTCTTGGCAAGAGGCGTGGAGTTAAAAGATAAAGAATCACACACAAAGTGGGAGTTGTCACAGCTGCTCTTTGCTGATGACACTGTGCTCTTGGGAGATTCTGAAGAGAAGCTGCAGAGATTGGTGGATGAATTTGGTAGGGTGTGCAAAAGAAGAAAATTAAAGGTGAATACAGGAAAGAGTAAGGTTATGAGGATAACAAAAAGATTAGGTGATGAAAGATTGAATATCAGATTGGAGGAATAGAGTATGGAGGAGGTGAACGTATTCAGATATTTGGGAGTGGACGTGTCAGCGGATGGGTCTATGAAAGATGAGGTGAATCATAGAACTGATGAGGGAAAAAGAGTGAGTGGTGCACTTAGGAGTCTGTGGAGACAAAGAACTTTGTCCTTGGAGGCAAAGAGGGGAATGTATGAGAGTATAGTTTTACCAACGCTCTTATATGGGTGTGAAGCGTGGGTGATGAATGTTGCAGCGAGGAGAAGGCTGGAGGCAGTGGAGATGTCATGTCTGAGGGCAATGTGTGGTGTGAATATAATGCAGAGAATTCGTAGTTTGGAAGTTAGGAGGAGGTGCGGGATTACCAAAACTGTTGTCCAGAGGGCTGAGGAAGGGTTGTTGAGGTGGTTCGGACATGTAGAGAGAATGGAGCGAAACAGAATGACTTCAAGAGTGTATCAGTCTGTAGTGGAAGGAAGGCGGGGTAGGGGTCGGCCTAGGAAGGGTTGGAGGGAGGGGGTAAAGGAGGTTTTGTGTGCGAGGGGCTTGGACTTCCAGCAGGCATGCGTGAGCGTGTTTGATAGGAGTGAATGGAAACAAATGGTTTTTAATACTTGACGTGCTGTTGGAGTGTGAGCAAAGTAACATTTATGAAGGGATTCAGGGAAACCGGCAGGCCGGACTTGAGTCCTGGAGATGGGAAGTACAGTGCCTGCACTCTGAAGGAGGGGTGTTAATGTTGCAGTTTAAAAACTGTACTGTAAAGCACCCTTCTGGCAAGACAGTGATGGAGTGAATGATGGTGAAAGTTTTTCTTTTTCGGGCCACCCTGCCTTGGTGGGAATCGGCCAGTGTGATAATAAAAAAATAATAATAATAATAATAATTGTTAGGTCGGTAAAGAGGAGGTGAAGCAGCTTGTTCAGTCCACAGAGCCAACCAAGAAACATTTTTCAAAAGCGTTTGATCTTGTTAAAGTTGGCACCTTGGCACTTCTGATGTCACTGTAGCTTCTTCATGTAAACATTTCTCCTCTCCCTGGGAATCCCCTAGAGGCGAAAGAACTTTGAGAATATATTTTCAATCTTTTTGTATTTTTTTCTTTTTGAAAGAATATAATATCAGTATTTTATCAGCACACACACACACACACACACACACACACACACACACACACACACACACACACACACACACACACACACACACACACACAAGAATAGGAACGATAACGCTCTTGGAGCCGGGAGAGATTGAACCTAGTAGTTACCAGCGAAGAGATGGGGCCAGGAACTATGATTCGACTGCTGCAACCGCAGTTAGGTGAGTACAATTATATGAGTACACACACACACACAAATACACGCAAAACAAACCCTCATGGCTCTCCAGCAGACACAAAACTCTGCCAGAGGATCGATCACGTACCGCTATAATTTATTAACATGGTTTTGCCTGTTCCTGGTTAAGCTCCACTCAGCACACACACACACACACACACACACACACACAACCATGATGTGCAAATTATAAGGGAAGCAATGAAAGGAAGTGTTAACAATAATGAATTCTGGCTGGAAAGGAAGTAGGAGAGAGAGAGAGAGAGAGAGAGAGAGAGAGAGAGAGAGAGAGAGAGAGAGAGAGAGAGAGAGAGAGAGAGAGAGAGAGAGAGAGAGAGAGAGAGCTGATTATGTTTATGGTCTTCAGGAGGTCGAGGGAGAGTTTCAAGCTGTCACTGAACGAACTGGAGAAGAGGCCGAAGTTCGCCAGGTGACAATTTTTCAGAGGATCGGAAGGTACATAAAGGGTAAAATATGCTTAGTCGAACTGACTCTTGTAACAGAAATGACACGAGACGGGATTTGAAACAGAAACCATTGTTAAGGTAGATGGAAACATATCAATATGTGTACCTCGTTTGGGACAGAACAGAATGGGAGAGAGAATGGCAGAGGTAGACAAAGGCAGACAGAGAACACAGTGTCAGGTGCGGAAGTTCGGAGACAATGTCCACAGAGGTGGTAATAGACGCGATCTTTCTAGTCGAATATCAGACGAGGAAGAGCAAAGGAAATAGAGGTGGAGTAGCCCTAGAGTACCGGCAAAGTTTTGAGGAGAGGAGGGTTATAATAGAGGAGTTGAATGGCTATATAGTAGACATATTTATGACTCGTGAAGACAGGGGTGAGGATAGCATTGACGTATAGCCAACCACTGAGCAGCAGTAGATCACGACAGGAATATGAAATCAACTGAGTGATGGCGAGCACCACCCCCACACACAGATATACACACAAACACCACCTACAGAAGGACCTCAACCACGAAAACCCCAATGCAACGAAATAATCTAACCCAAAATCCACACACTGTACTCCCTGCCCCTACCCAACTCATCACAAACTTCACCCCCACAGAAACCCCCTATAGTCCCGAGCCAAGTTTCCCGCTCCCCCATCCCCAACGTTCTCCTCAGACCACAGTTTTAGAAAAGAAGTTGTAGGTTTGGTATACAAATGCGGATGGAATAACAAATAAATGTGAGGAGTGGCATGAAAGAATCAAAAAGACGTCCCCAGACATCATAGCACTCACAGAAACGAAACTCTCCGGGATGATAACAGACGCAATTTACCCACTCAAATATCAGATCTTGAGGAAGCAGAGGAAGCAGAGGAAGCAGAGGGAGCAGAGGGGGATAAGGAGTTGCATTGCTCATTAAAATCCCAGAGGGGATTTGAGGAAATGGAAGGAATGGACGAAATGGGCGAAAGGGACTGTATGGTAGGTACAATTCAGTCTGGGGGCATAAGGTCATTATTGCAGTGTACAACCCCTCACAGAGCTGCAGGAGGCCAAGAGAAGATTATGAAGACAGCAGCAGAGCAATGATGGACACACTAGCTGAGGTGGCCAGAAGAGCTCACATGGATAAATCAAAGTTACTAGTTATGGGTGATTTTAATCACAAGGAGATTGACTGGGAAAACCTGGAGTCACATAGGGGTCACAATACATGGAGAGCCAAGATGATGGTTGTGGTACTGGAAAACATCATGCATCAACATGTTAGAGATACTACCAGAGAGAGAGGTGAGAATGAATCAGCAAGATTGGACCTCATATTTACCCTGAGTAGCTCGGACATCGAGGACATCACATATGAAAGACCCCTCGGAGCTAGTGATCGCGTTGCTCTGAGCTTAGAAAATATAGTAGAGTTACAAGTGGAGAGGGTAACAGGAGTAGGATGGGAAAAGCCAAACTACATAAAGGGGGACTACACAGACATGAGGAACTTCCTGCAGGAGGTTCAGTGGGAAAGAGAATTGATAAGAAATTCAGTAAACGAAATGATAGATTATGTGACAACAAAATGCAAGGAGGTAGAGGAAAGGGCAATAGAAACAATGGGAAGACCAGAACGAGCCTCCCTAGCCAAAGATATAGGAAGGCAAAAACTAAGTGCGCTAGAAAAGACAAAGGACCAGGAAAATAAAGAGATTAATCGAAGAGCCGGAAACGAGTATGCACAGATAAGAAGGGAGGCCCAGCGACAGTATAAAAACGACATAGCATCGAAAGTCAAGTCCGACCCGAAACTGTTGTATAACCACATCAGGAGGAAGACAACAGTTAAAGACCAGGTAATCAGGCTGAAGAAGGACGTTGGGGAGCTCAAAAGAAGCGTCCAAGAAGTATGTGAGGAGCTCAACACGAAATTTAAGAAAGTATTTGCAGTGGAGAAAGAAAGGGCTCTGGGAAGTCAGAATAGGAGGAGTATACCAACAAGTGTTGGATGAAATACACACAACCGAGGAGGTGAAGACGCTGCTAAGTGAACTTGATACCTCAAAGGCAGTGGGACCGGTCATTTCTCCGTGGGTCCTTAGAGAGAGAGCAGAGATGCTGTGTGTGCCACTAACAACAATTCTCAACACATCCACTGAAACTGGGCAACTACCTGAGGTATGGAAGACGGCAAATATAGTCCTCATTTTTAAGAAAGGAGACGGACACGAGGCATTAAACTACGGACCAGTGTCACTGACGTCTAGAGCATGTAGAGTCATAGAGAAGATTATCAGGAGAGTGGTGGAGCACATGGAACGAAACAAGCTTATAAACGACAACCAGCACGGATTCAGGGAAGGATAATCCTATGTCACAAACCTACTGGAGCTTTATTGACAAGGTAACGGAAGTAAGACGCGAGAGAGGGAGGGGTGGGTAGATTGCATTTTCTTGAACTGCAAGGTCTTCGACACGGTTCCAACAAGAGATTATCGCAAAGGCTTGAGGACCAGGCACGCACTGGATCAGACAATACCTGACAGGGAGGCAACGACGAGTCATAGTACGTGACAAGGTGTCAAAGAGGGCGCCTGTGACGAGCGGGGTTTCACAGGGGTCAGTCCTAGGACTAGTGCTATTTTTCGTATACGTGAGTGACATGACGGAAGGGATAGGCTCAGAAGTGTCCTTGTTTGCAGATGATGTTAAGTTAATGTGGAGAATTAAATCGGATGAGGATCAGGCAGGACTACCAAGAGACCTGGACAGGCTGGAAGTCTGGTCCAGCATCTGGCAACTCGAATTTAACCCCGCCAAATGCAAAGTCATGAAGATCGGGGAACAGCCAAAAAGACAGCAGACAGAGTATAGGCTAGATGGCCAAAGACTGCAAACCTCACTCAAGGAAAAGAATCTTGGGCTGAGTATAATATGGACCACATCTCCTGAGGCGCACATCAACCAGGTAACCGCTGCAGCATATGGGCGCCTGGCAAACCTGAGAATAGCGTTCCGATACCTCAGTAAGTAATCGTTCAAGACTGTATACACCGTATACATCAGGCCCATACTGGAATATGCAGCACCAGTTTGGAACCCACATCTGGTAAAGCACGTCAAGAAATTAGAGACAGTGCAAACGTTTGCAACAAGACTAGTTCCAGAGCTAAGGGAATGTCCGACGAAGAAAGGTTAAGGGAAATCGGCCTGACGACACTAGAAAACAGGAGGGTTAAGGGAGACATGATAACGATATACAAAATACAGCGAGAAATTGACAAGGTGGACAGAGACAGGATGCTCCAGAGGTGGGACACAGAAACAAGGGTTCACAATTGGAAGTTGAAAACTCAGATGAGTCAAAGCGATGTTAGGAAGTATTTATTTAGTCACAGAGTCGTCAGGAACTGGAATAATCTGTCAAGTGACGTAGTGGAGGCAGAAACCATAGTTTTAAGACGAGGTATGATAAAGCTCATGGAGCAGGGAGAGGGAGGAACTAGTAGCAATCAGTGAAGAGGCGCGGCCAGGAGCTATGGCTCGACCCCTGCAACACACACACACACACACACACACACACACACACACAAACACGCAGACACACACAACCACATTCTCCTGCTGATTAAATCATTAGTTACCGTGGGACACCCAACGTATTAAACACTATCTCAGAGGTAGTCAGGAAGGACAAATGGCAGCAGGCCTGAAGTCATCATTGCTTCATTTTACAATTCTTTTTTCAAACTTGAACGCACAATTGAATCTGGACGTCTGGACCAGAGTCGATCACACGCTACGCTGCCTCAGTCCGTAACCCTCAAAAACACATGACCAATTTGCATGGAAATTACGCATTTAAATGAGACACACGTAAAAATGGAAACATTTCATCACAATAAAAAATGGAAAAGACGTGTGGATTAACTCTCTCTCTCTCTCTCTCTCTCTCTCTCTCTCTCTCTCTCTATATATATATATATATATATATATATATATATATATATATATATATATATATATATGTATGTATGTGTGTGTATGTGCGTGTGTGTGTGTGTGTGGGTGTGGGTGTGTGTGTGTGTGTGTGTGTGTGTGTGTGTGTGTGTGTGTGTGTGTGTGTGTGTGTTTGTGCGTGTGTGTGTGTGTGTGTGTGTGTGTGTGTGTGTGTGCGTGTGTGCGTGTGTGTGTGTGTGTGTGTGTGCGTGTGTGTGTGTGTGTGTGTGTGTGTGTGTGTGTGTGTGTGTGTTTATGTGTGTGTATATGTGTGTGCGTAAAAGTTAGTTATTTTTATTATGTTTAAGCAGAGGGCTAAAATCGTAGGGGTCACAGAGCACCACTTGGGAAACGGGGAGTAATCGGACTTGATCCTAGAACGAGAAAGTTAGCTCCTGTTCCTCATATCAAGATCCCTTCACCAGCATCATGGAAGGAATTCAGGGCTCATGGGAGATGAACTGGTCCGGGTCTCAAAGAGAAATCACGAAAACAAACTGAAATAATTTCACATTTCATGTGGCCAAATTTCACATTAAGGTGTTATCTTAAAAAATGGACAATGGATGTATTATTCTTCTAGATTCTGAAAAGTTATAGGAAAACACTGGTTTTGTGAAAGTTAAGACACTTGTGCTTCATCTGGTTATCTTCATTGTAGACGTTTCGCCATCCAGTGGCTTTATCAATACAGATTCTTCTGATTTCTTATTATGTCCAAGAATCTGTATTGATAAAGCCACTGGATGGCGAAACGTCTACAATAAATATAACCAGATGTTGTACAAGTGTCTTAACTTTCATCTTGTCGGTATTGTATACCTGTCTTGCACAAAACACTGGTTTGGTAGCAGAGTTGTGGATGAGTGAAACAAGCTTCCGAGTAGCGTCAGTAGAAACCTTGTGCAGCTTTAAAAGTTGGTTAGAAATGTACACGAGTAGGCTTTAGTGTGAGTGAGTTGGACCCGCTTATCATGGGCCATAATAATTTTATGGTGAAAATGGTGATGGACTGATTACATCGTCTCTACATCTCTACTGCTACTGCTGCTTCTGTGCTCGACTGATGAAGCCTACTGTGTTGGCGAAACGTTTCAACAATAAAGATACCCAACTGTTGCACATGTGTGTTTTAATTATTAGCATGGTTCAGTAGGCCTGCCGCAGTGCACCTTCTTTCTTAGTTCTTTTAGTCTCTAGAGCAGTCAATAAATATACATCACTAAACTGAATCACCTTTAAGAGTCAGTTAGATAACTAGACAGCTTTGCTAAACTCATACATTGGTATAAATATTTGTTGAAATCACTCTTCGCAGAAACAATATCAAGTATTAGTAACTAGACAATATAATGAAGTCTTTACTGGTACAACGTTTCACCCACGAGTCAGTTTTATCAGTATCAACAAAGACTTGATAAATTAGACACAAGTGCAACTCTTGGGTATCTTTATTGAGGAAACGTTTCGCCACACAGTGGCTTCATCAGTCCATACATAGGAGAAACTTGAAGAACAGGAGGAGAATGAGGTAATCAGTCCCTCAACCTTGAGTCGATGTGTTCAGTCCATCAATCTTGAGTAGAATACGGCAGATGAGCGGAGAAGCAGCTTATAAACCGTATGGCAGGAGAAGTGTAGCAGTCATAGGTAGTGTCACATTTGTTCAATGTGGAAGTAGGTTGTGCCCAAGAATTAGGCAAGCGAAGAATTCCTAAGTATTAAGATCCCAAGAAGTTGCAGTGTCTGACAGGTTTGTAGTTGAGGGACTGATTACCTCATTCTCCTCCTGTTCTTCAAGTTTCTCCTATGTATAGACTGATGAAGCCACTGTGTGGCGAAACGTTTCCTCAATAAAGATACCCAAGAGTTGCACATGTGTCTAATTTATCAACATGTCGGTTCTCTGAACCATTCATCTACAACAAAGACTTCACTAATTAATGTGCAAAACTTCTTTATTGTTATTATCGAAACGTTTCGCTTGTACAACAGGTTTCGTCGGTTGGATACAGGCGAGTAAAACAATGGATACAGTTGATAAATTATACACATGCAACACTTGGGTATCTTCAATGAGGAATGCTTTTCAAGATTGATGGACTGACCACATCGACTCAAGGCTGAGGGACTGATTACCTCAAGCTCCTCCTGTTCTTCACTGTTCTTTTTTGTATGGACTGATGAAGCCACTGTGTGGCTAAACGTTTCCTCAATAAAGATACCCAAGAGTTGCACATGTGTCTAATTTATCAACATGTCGGTTCTCTGAACCATTCATCTATAATGGATTCAGTGAAAAAAAAGGTAATATTGAGGTGGTCAGTCCCTCAGCCTGAGGTGGTCAGTCCTTCAGCTTGAGGTGGTCAGTTCCTCAGTCTGAGGTGGTCAGTCCCTCAGCTTGAGGTGGTCAGTCCCTCAGCCTGAGGTGGTCAGTCCCTCAGCCTGAGGTGGTCAGTCTCTCAGCCTGAGGTGGTCAGTCCCTCACCTCTAACCAAGGCTGAGGGACTGACCACCTTAAAATTATTTCTAATGCTTCCAGTTTTATATCCGCCTGTTTTCAACTGAGAAAGCCAATTGTGAAGGGGAAACGATTCCACAAGAGGGCTACCCAGGTGTTGTACAAGCGTCTGATTCATCAACTTGTCGGTACAGTGTACCATTAATAACAAAACTTCAGGCAAGGTCTGTTTATCATTTGTCAGAGTCTCCGTTTTATTCATTACAGCATTAAGTTGTACTTTAGTACGATTCTGCCAGTATAATGCATTGAGAGTAGGTCGATACGTAGCTCTGGGTCCTGCCTACTAGACCACGGATGGAAAAATAAACACAAATGCAGTATTTAATGACAACGTTTCGCCCACACAGTGGGCTTTATCAATTCGCAACTGATCTACCTGGGTAAAGAGCACGTGAATGTATGTAGAGTGGAGAGTCAAGTGGAGAATGTTGGGTAGCCGGGTAGGTTGGATTTGAGACTGACCTGCACGGGACGGCCGTTTGTGTTCTTTTTTCCATCGTGTCAGTATTTTATACCTTTTATCTCCTAGACCATGTTGATAGGCATCCCTGACGCTTAGCCCCTGACGTTATCATACTTATTCTTGAAGCTGTGTATTAAATTTGTCTCCATCATTGCCTCATCCAAATCATTTCACTTTTCAACCACCCTGAGCTGTGAAGATATCAGTTTGTCAGTTTTAGGTGAGAACAAAGCGACTTCGTTGCCAAGGAAGACAAACAACGCACCGCCAGGAGCAACAAGGGTTTAATTATGTAAACACGCTGTAGGTGAGGGGTGGTTATAATAGTTACTTTAAATTATTTTCTTTTTCTAAAAACGATCACTCACATTTTCATTGATATTATGTCATGACATCAATTCATAACTTTTGCTTAAAATTTCATAATATCGTGTCTTTCATTTATGATATCTAGCTAATCGTTTAGATAGGTTAGGTAAGGTTCGTCAGGAAACAGGACAAATGTTTCCTGACGCGGGTCTTAGATGATGACCCGCCTTTGGAGCTTTTGGTCATCTGACCGAGGCCTTCCGCTGGCTTACCGGTCCACCCCTTTAAAAATTATGGTCATTTATAACCATTTATATATTTTTTTTTTTCAATCGTTTAGATAAATATGAAAAATCGTTAAAATCTCTGCGATTAGGCATAACTCTTGACTATTTACGACCCTAAAGGAGCAATTTCTAGATTCCTCTTACTGCATCATAATAAATTCACTTGGAATGGCTCGCATCTGAAAAAAATGAGATAACGAACTGGAAATGTGTTCTCTATTTAAAGATTATTTTTTGTCAATCTTTACACAAGAAGACGTAAATGAGATTCTAGAAATTAACAATTATTCAGTTGCTGAAGAATTCGGATTAACTAATATTACTGTCACGAGAGACATAATTATCAAACAGACTGATAAACCGTAACAAAATAAGTCGCCGGGATCCGATGAGTTGTTTACCACGATACTTAAAGAATGCAAGATGGAACTTAGTCAGCCATTAATGAGTGCGTTTAATGCGTCCATCCTAACTGGTGTTGTGCCAGAGATGCGGAAGATAGCTAATGTAGTTCGTATATTCAGATCAGGGGATAAGTCCATTCCATCAGATTACCGTCCAATAAGCCTGACGTCTATGGCTGGCAAATTATTATAATCAATTAT
Organism: Cherax quadricarinatus; assembly: GCF_038502225.1. Classification (NCBI taxonomy): domain Eukaryota; kingdom Metazoa; phylum Arthropoda; class Malacostraca; order Decapoda; family Parastacidae; genus Cherax; species Cherax quadricarinatus. The sequence continues at coordinate 11,045,057 of NC_091341.1, forward strand.
AGCTGATATTATTAGAAGTCACCTTGAAGAGCATAATTTGATTATTGAATCTCAGTATGGGTTCACGAGAGGTCGTTCCTGCCTGACAAATTTACTGACGTTGTTAGGTAAGACACATATTCAACAGTTAGGTTTCTTTATTTCGAAACGTTTCGCCTACACAGCAGGCTTCTTCAGTCGAGTACAGAAAAGTTGATAAAAGCAGAGGAGACGTGAAGACGATGTAATCAGTCCATCACCCTTGAAGTTTTGAGGTGGTCAGTCCCTCAGTCTGGAGGGTATTGTTCCATAGTCTGAAACAATATGGAGTAGAAGTGACAGGATGGAGCCTTATATACCGCCAGGAGGTGAGATATAGACCACTAGTAGAGGTAAGAATGTACTCGACTGAAGAAACCTACTGTATAGGCGAAACGTTTCGTAATAAAGATACCTAACTGTTGCATATGCGTCTTACCTAACAACCTGTCGGTATTTTACATCATTTTAATATTCACTCTGTCAGACACTGCAACACAATGGTATCTTGGTACAGAACAGAAAACAACTTAGACAACTTCTACTAGTGAGAATGGCTGGATTTAAGAGGGACATTATATATACATTATATATACTCACGTACTCTTTGCCTCGGTAGATCTGTTTGTGATTTGTGTGGGCGAAACGTAGTTAATAAAGGATCGCATTATACTGTATTTGTGTATTTTTTCATGTTTATATGCAGAATTAAGAGTAAATTTCCATTAAAGTTACCGAGATAAGAGCCACAGATCTAAAATAAAAGCCTTCTGAAAAATTACCTGCAGAATTAAGAGAGAGAAAGAAAAGAATCCAGAACACAGAGATCAATGCACGCCTATTCTCTCTCTCTTTCTCTCTCTCTCTCTCTCTCTCTCTCTCTCTCTCTCTCTCTCTCTCTCTCTCTCTCTCTCTCTCTCTTTTAGCTCATTTCATAGTCATTTAGCTGAAAAAGCTACAGAACCATTACCTCTGATTTTTTTTAATCGTGAAGTATGTAAATCACTCTCAGTCGCTGGTTAATGTACACCTGATCTATCTACATAACAGCCTTGGTCCACTTTTTTTTCTTTCCACATTCGACTCATTTGGCTCACAAATGTGAGCCTATCAGGATAGTCCGATATATGAACGTGATCCACTCTACACATTGTGATATTCTTATAAATATCGCGGACTATATTCTGATATATAAACGCAAATGTATCTATACACATTAGCGTTGTATGATACATTAAAATGAGAATCTATTCAAGTAAATAATAAATTAATGAAAAATATAAATGGAACATCTAATAAATCAATGTGAGAAACGTATGCATATGAGGACCCTCTATTGTATGTATGTATGTATGTATGTATATATATATATATGTGTGTGTGTGTGTGTGTGTGTGTGTGTGTGTGTGTGTATAAGATCACAGTAAACAGGCAATGTCACAATATGCAGAACAACCACGGTGAAAAAAATTAGTGAAATTCCAAGTGCTTTCGTGACTTCTTACATTTTCAAGGAACTGTCGACCTCACGGTCGACATCCGACATCTCACTCGTTCCTTTTAAAGGAACGATATAATCTGAAGCGCACCTCTAGCCAGTTTATTATTATTATTAATATTATTATTATTATTATTATTATTATTATTATTATTATTATTATTATTATTATTATTAATTTATTATATTCGATAGGATGTTTTAAATTCAAAGGGATCATACAGTTCTTGCGGAATGGAAAGAAATCAGATTTGATCTCAGGGAGAGATAGCTCGAATTCCTTGGATGAAGAGCCCTTCACCAGCATCAGATCATTCCCCTTGTCGTGCTAGGCAGTCTACACTTTAATGTTGCAGACTGTAGCTCAGAATTGTTGTACCTGAGTACAAAGTTATGATACTTTTGAGAGGTCACTTTCTGCTAACCCAGGACTTTATCAGACCAAAACAGAGACCGAGTAAAATATTGTAAGGAGAGAGTCAGGTGTAGTAATGTTGGGGGTATTCCAGGGTCAGATATCAACCAGGATGTGATGGATATGTGGGTCAGCGGGCCACCAGCAGCAACAGCCTGGTTCAACAGGCAAGCCTGGTGTGATGAATGGTTTGTGATGAATGGTTTGAAAAACCGACAAGTTGAAGATTGAGACACTTCAGGCAAGCCTGGCCCAAGGCTGGACTTGCTATGGCGTTCCAAGTTCAATTCTGCTTGTACACTGGAGATATTGAAACTACCGACTTTTCCAAGCAATAATTCCTGCAGATTTTGACCACCATCACTACTGCAGTATTCCTACCTTTTCGATCATTGCTATGCATCATAAGACAGTCAGGACTATGTGAATGGTGCATGCAGAAACACTCGTAACTGTCTTATGATGTTGAGCATTGTCATGATAATTATCAAGGAGGATTCACAGAGGCTTGGTCGGCAACGCTCTCGCCTCACACACTAAGTGTCCGTGATTCGATTTTCGACATGGCTGGAAATGCTGGGCGTGTATCCTTACACCTGCTCACATAGCAGTAAGTAGGTACCTGGGTGTTAGTCGATGACGCATAGACTTTTTTTATTATTATCCTGGGTGGCTACCCTCTGGGTTACAATCTGAAGAAATCTTTTCTTATCTTATCTTATTTTGGAATCTGCAGAGACTGTTACTTCAAATACAGTTGTACAAAACACGGGAAGCATTATCTTCAGCGTACAATCATCAAATGAACTTAATCCATCAGGACACTGCTATCAGGTGACACCAGATGGTGCCATAATGCTCTGCTTTCATAACACTTAACTGTTGTGCTGTGTCACCTTAGTCTCTTTACTGGATTAATAAAATCTGATAAATTAGACACATGTGCAACACTTGGGTATCTTTATTGAGGAAACGTTTCGCCACACAGTGACTTCATCAGTCCATAGAAAGGAGAATGGCGAAGACGCATGGGAATCCATGTGATCTGATACATGTAACATTTATGCAGCCATTATATATCCTTTTACTTAACCATTTATACAGCCGCTTACAACCATTTACATAAACATTTATACAGCCATTTATGCAAAATTGCTCTTCACTGCTACTTAATATTATGCTCACCTTTTGTCACCAGGAATACCTATTTGTGGGTTTGTGACTTGATAAAGTTTACTGCGTTGGGCAAAACGTTGCCAATAAATATTTACAAATAACTCCAATTGTTTCTCTTTATTATTGTTGTTAGACAAGTTCGGCAGGCGATTTCGTGTTCAATAAAGTATTGTTAACGTTAATCACTATTCAAGTAAGCAGTTCGTTTCCTACTACAGTAACTCAAAAAACAGTAACTCATGTGCAACATCTGGGTATCTTTATTGTAGACGTTTCGCCATCCAGTGGCTAGGTTGAGGGACTGATTACCTCATCTTCTGTACATAGGAGAGTTCTCCTGTCTTCAAGTTATGTCCTGGAATTTGTATTAATAAATCCACTGGATGGCGAAACGTCTACAATAAAGATACCCAGATGTTGCACATGTGTCTCAATTTCATCTTGTCGGTATTGTATACCATTCTTGTACAAGCAGTAACTCAAAAAACAGTAACTCAAAAACAAAAACTCAAAAAGTGTGTTTTAGCCATTCAGGACAAGAACGTGACAGAGGATCCCTGCAGTAGACCCACTTGTCCGTCTTAAGCACATCGCTCTTGGAAATAAATGGTATAAAATACCGACCATTCATCTACATAAAATACCGACACAATGGAAATATAAACAAATAAGCAGTATAATGTGATCCTTTACTGACAACGTTTCGCCCACACAGTGGGCTTTATCAAGTCACAAACAGATCTATCTGGGTGAAAGGTACGTGAGTATTTATAGGATTTAGTCAGGTGGAGAATGCTACATGTGACCATCTTCCGAGTAGGGTGATAGTCTAGGACCTTTGGTAGCTTTAAAAAGAGATTGGACAAGTATATGATTAGACCTTCTGCTGTGTTCCTCCATTCTTATGTTCTATGTGGGATAGCGATGAGGAAATTTCTTGGCAAGGGGTTCAGCTATGTTATAGAAGCCGTTGTTCTGGATGAAGTTGTTGGATATATAGATAAGTGATGATTCCAGGATTCTTCGGTATTGAGTGTTGTCTTCTCTGGCGATAATTCTTGCGTTTCTGTAGTTGATTAAATGGGTGTATGAATTTCGATGTTGAACACAAGCATTACTTGAATCCTCAGATCTGCCTGCGTACTGGTGTTCTGAAATACGTGTTTGGAGGTCTCTGGATGTTTCGCCAACGTATAATTTGCTGCAGTCATTACAAGGGATTATGTATACTCCTGTAGAGGACTGAAGCTTGTCCTGTCTATTATCGGTAATGTCCTTGATGGTGGTGGATGTGGAGGTAAATACTTGGAGTGAGGTGAAGAATTCCTGTATTAAGATCCCAAAATGTTGATACCCAAGTGTTGCACATGTGTCTAATTTATCAACTTGTCGGTTCTCTGAACCATTTATCTATTTTCCTGTCAGACGCAATAACATCTTGGGATCTTAATACAGGGAATTCTTCACTTGCCTAACCTAATCCTTGGGCATGACCTACTTCCACATTGGACAAATGTGATACCACCTGCGACTGCTACACCTCTCCTGCCAACAGTATATCTGGAGTTTATCTGGAGAGAGTTCCGGGGGTCAACGCCCCCGCGGCCCGGTCTGTGACCAGGCCTCCTTAGGTCAGTGTCCCAGGATGCGACCCACACCAGTCGACTAACACCCAGGTACCCATTTTACTGATGGGGAACATAGACAACAGGTGGAAAGAAACACGTCCAATGTTTCTACTCTGGCTGGGAATCGAACCCAGGCCCTCACCGTGTGAAGCGAGAGCGTTAACCACCAGGCCACCAGAGCCTATATAAGCCACTTCTTCGCACATATGCTGTATTCTTTACAAGACTGATGAACTGATGACATCGACTCAAGACTGAGGGACTGATTACCTCAAACTCCTCCTGTTCTTCACTATTCTCCTTTGTATGGACTGATGAAGCCACTGTGTGGCGAAACGTTTCCTCATTAAAGATACCCAAGTGTTGCACATGTGTTTAATTTGTCAACTTGCCTGTTCTCTGAACCATTCATCTACATTTATGTTCTTAGTATTCTCAAGAACGACCAAGACTGTCTAGCCAGCTAAGGTGTCCACGATGAATAATTAAGTGCCAGATTTGCTCGCCAGACTTCAAGGTATCATTTCACTTCATTAACTATTTATATTTCATTTACTCGGAACGTACTTCACACACACACACACACACACACACACACACACACACACACACACACACACACACACACACACACACACACACACACACACACACACATGCTAGTTCTGGAATTAGTGGTTTTTCTTGTTTGTTGTGCTGTGAAATGCTTAAAACTAAGCAAACTTGTTAGCGTTTAATGGCGCTAGTACACGTTACGAGTTTCAAATTTCGCGCAGCGAAGGCTGGCTACAAGTTTCAGTGTAAAAAAATGAGTAGGTTTAGAGTGCTGTAGGAGTGCGCAGTATCGTGTTGCTGAGCTTATTGTCTTACTAAGCACATGTACTGTTGGAGGGTATTGTTACACGAACTGTTGGAGGGTATTGTTACCACGCTCTGTTGGATGGTATTGTTACCACGCACTGTTGGAGGGTATTGTTACCACGCCCTGTTGGAGGGCATTGTTACCACGCACTGGTGGAGGGTATTGTTACCACACACTGTTGGAGGGTATTGTTACCACACACTGTTGGAGGGTATTGTTACCGCGCCCTGTTGGAGGGCATTGTTACCACGCACTGGTGGAGGGTATTGCTACCACGCACTGTTGGAGGGTATTGTTACCACGCACTGTTGGAGGGTATTGTTACCACGCACTGTTGGAGGGTATTGTTACCACGCACTGTTGGAGGGAATTGTAACCACGCACTGTTGGAGGGCATTGTTACCACGCACTGTTGGAGGGCATTGTTACCACACACTGTTGGAGGGTATTGTTACCACACACTGTTGGAGGGTATTGTTACCGCGCCCTGTTGGAGGGCATTGTTACCACGCACTGGTGGAGGGTATTGCTACCACGCACTGTTGGAGGGCATTGTTACCACACACTGTTGGAGGGTATTGTTACCACACACTGTTGGAGGGTATTGTTACCACGCACTGTTGGAGGGAATTGTAACCACGCACTGTTGGAGGGCATTGTTACCACGCACTGTTGGAGGGCATTGTTACCACGCACACTGTTGCAACGTCCTTGTTACCACACGCTGTTTCTCCACCCATCACCATATGGATTTAGTGATTCTCAATAATAATAATAATAATAATAATAATAATAATAATAATAATAATAATGGCACCCTGCATGCAATATCATACAGTGAATGTATATAGCGATTTCTCACATTGTTACCACTCTGTTACACATGCTGTTACCACTGTAACACTGTCGTTAACGCTGTTATTGCTGTTGTTCTACGGTCTGTCTGTGCGGTATTATTTTGCTGTTTGCAGGCGGTATTGTTGCAGTTGGTGGTGGCGCTGTTATTGTGTTCTGTTGCTGTTGATGTTGCTGTTTCAACGGGGGTTTGGTTTATGTAAATCAAGGTTTGTTTTAATTCACAAATAACCCGCACATAGGAGAGAGGAGCTTACGACGACGTTTAGGTCCGACTTGGTCTTTTTCTTATTTATTCAAGGTTTGGTTTATCTAAATCAAGGTTTGGTTTGTCTAACTCACGGTCTGATTCGTCTAAATCAAGGTTTGGATCGTCTAACTCAAGATTTGGTTCATCTAAGTTAAGGTCTGGTTAGTCTAATTTAAGTCTGCTTAATCTAGCTCAAGGTCTGATTAATCTAGTTCAAAGTTTGCTTCATCCATATCTACTTTCGGTTCGTTCAACTCCAGTTTTGAATCATGCAGTAGCAACAGCATTCGTTCAACTCCAGTTCTGGATTATGCAGTAACAGCAGCATTCGTTCAACTCCAGTTCTGGATCATGCAGTAACAGCAGCATTCGTTCAACTCCAGTTCTGGATTATGCAGTAACAGCAGCATTCGTTCAACTCCAGTTCTGGATCATGCAGTAACAGCAGCATTCGTTCAACTCCAGTTCTGGATCATGCAGTAACAGCAGCATTCGTTCAACTCCAGTTCTGGATCATGTAGTAACAGCAGCATTCGTTCAACTCCAGTTTTGGATCATGCAGTAACAGCAGCATTCGTTCAACTCCAGTTTTGGATCATGCAGTAACAGCAGCATTCGTTCAACTCCAGTTTTGGATCATGCAGTAACAGCAGCATTCGTTCAACTCCAGTTCTGGATCATGCAGTAACAGCAGCATTCGTTCAACTCCAGTTCTGAATCATGCAGTAACAGCAGCATTCGTTCAACTCCAGTTCTGGATCATGCAGTAACAGCAGCATTCGTTCAACTCCAGTTCTGGATCATGCAGTAACAGCAGCATTCGTTCAACTCCAGTTTTGGATCATGCAGTAACAGCAGCATTCGTTCAACTCCAGTTTTGGATCATGCAGTAACAGCAGCATTTGTTCAACTCCAGTTTTGGATCATGCAGTAACAGCAGCATTCGTTCAACTCCAGTTCTGGATCATGCAGTAACAGCAGCATTCGTTCAACTCCAGTTTTGGATCATGCAGTAACAGCAGCATTCGTTCAATTCCAGTTCTGGATCATGCAGTAACAGCAGCATTCGTTCAACTCCAGTTCTGAATCATGCAGTAACAGCAGCATTCGTTCAACTCCAGTTTTGGATCATGCAGTAACAGCAGCATTTGTTCAACTCCAGTTCTGGATCATGCAGTAACAGCAGCATTCGTTCAACTCCAGTTTTGGATCATGCAGTAACAGCAGCATTTGTTCAACTCCAGTTTTGAATCATGCAGTAGCAACAGCATTCGTTCAACTCCAGTTTTGGATCATGCAGTAACAGCAGCATTCGTTCAACTCCAGTTTTGGATCATGCAGTAACAGCAGCATTCGTTCAACTCCAGTTCTGGATCATGCAGTAACAGCAGCATTCGCTCAACTCCAGTTTTGGATCATGCAGTAACAGCAGCATTCGTTCAACTTCAGTTTTGGATCATGCAGTAACAGCAGCATTCGTTCAACTCCAGTTCTGGATCATTCAGTAACAGCAGCATTCGTTCAACTCCAGTTTTGGATCATGCAGTAACAGCAGCATTCCTTCAACTTCAGTTTTGGATCATGCAGTAACAGCAGCATTCGTTCAACTCCAGTTTTGGATCATGCAGTAACAGCAGCATTCGTTCAACTCCAGTTTTGGATCATGCAGTAACAGCAGCATTCGTTCAACTTCAGTTTTGGATCATGCAGTAGCAACAGCATTCCCAGTGGCATCTCCCTTTCGCGTTTATTTGTTTATATCTCTTGCATCATATTCCCTGCTCTAAATCATGATAATTTTCCATTTATTTCGAAGAAATCCTGCCGCATTTTGTTAACTCACGCATTGTTATTAGCCTACCAGCTCAAGCTAAGTCGAGACTCGTGGGTAAGGACCGCTATTTGATTGTTGTTGTTACTGCTATTGTTGCTTTTGATTATGTTACTGCCACTTCTGTTACTGTTGAAGTTGTTTCTGTTGATATTTCTGTTGTTGTTGAAATTGTTGATTCTTCAAAAAAAAAAAAAAAAAAAAAAATGCTTTCCCAGTGTGCCTTTCCCGACGAATCCTCTGCCAGCAAATGTCTTGTATATTCATGAATTTGACTTTTTTTCCCTCTTATGTACTGGTGACCTTCAATCTATCGTCTAAGTTCAGTGAATTTATTTATATTTTGTATATGCAGCTTAAATTCTTTAGGCGGCCACATCGCGTGCAAGGCGCCGTGCACTGACTGGATACACAACTATGTTGCTTCACTAGTGATTGAGATTAATCTGTAAAAGCAATAGGCAAATGATATCTTGTTGGCACACACAAATGCAAGCATGCGGGCGCTTGCACACGCAACCCAGACGTGCGCACGCAAGCAAACAAGCGCTGAAACATACACACATTACTCAAGCACAAAGAGAGCTGTCGTGGCTGAACCAAAAATGCAGAGAGGAAAAAAACAAAAGTAAGATCATGGAAAACTCTAGAAAGCTAAATAGAAGAAAGCTTGAGGAAAGAGCAGGTGAGACAGAAACTAATATGCAAGAGAAGAGAATCCGAATGACAATGTGAGAATGACATAGCGGCAAAAACCAAGTCTAATACAAAACTGATTCTCATCAGAAGAAAGACGACCGTAGAAGACCAGGTAATATGACTGAAAACAGGAGGAAGAAAACTCATGCAAAAACAGCCAAAGACGTCTGTAAATAGATGAACAACAATTTAAAGGGATGTTCTAAGTGAAAACACTAACAATCCCATTATATTAGAAGGAAAGGTTACACCAATGAGTATCGGACATCACACACAACAGAGTAAAAGTTTATTTATTTTTAAGAGTGAGCCGGATGCATCAAAGACCCGACAAAGTGTCACCGTGGATTCTACGAGAGGAAGAAGAAGCACTGTCTGAACCACTAGTTAAAATCCTCAAGTAGAGAGTATACGGGCAATTACCAGAGATCCGGAAGACTGCGAATGTGATACCAGTATCACAGAGAATATGGACAGAGAATAAGCGTTAAACTACAATATCGGTGACATGCATAAACTGTAAGGTAAATGGAGAAGATAATCAGGAGATAGTTGCTGGAGAGAAAAGGTTTAACTGGCAGCAATAGCATGGGATAGACGTCAGGTTTTATTCACGAACTTGCTGGAGGTCTACGACAAAGTAAGATAAGTGAGGCAAGAATAGGAGGGATGGGTGGAATACATATTCGTAGACTGCAAGGAGGCATTTCACACTATTCCTCAAAAGAGACTGGAATAAAAACTGCAGTAGCAGACACGAACGACAGAAAATGCTTTAACGTGGATCAAAGAGTACCTTATTGGCAGAAGAGTTACTGAGAAGATATGTCATGAAAGAAGCGTAAGAAAGGGGGTTCTGCAAGGACTGTTATTTGAACAAGACATTTCAGTATTTCAGACGATATGAAAAAAATGAGCAAAATGGCTACCATGGACGACATGGAACGCCTAGGCATGAACCTGGAAAAACTGCAGGTGCAGTAAGACAAGTGATTTCTGGCACTAAGCTTCCCCAAATGCAAGGTTATGAAACTGGCGAAAAGGTAAGAAGACCGGAAAATGAGTGGAGACTCAGGAGGCATGAAACTTCAAACCTTAGTCAAGGAGGAAGACCTTGGGGTGAGCATATTACCAGAGGCACAAATCGGTCGAATAACCTCTACAGCGTGATGCAAATAGCTTAGAAAACCGTCAAATTGAAGAATGAAAAACTTGTCCAACGTATGGGAAATGTTTCGTAAGTATTTAATTCTTTGGCTTCTTCAGCGAATGCTCGTTAGACAAATTATAGAGTAGTTCTCAGGAACGTGAGAAAAGAGCCCTTCAAGGCTCTATATTCAGTATATGTCTGGCGCAACCCGAATTATGCAGCAGAACCATGGAATCCTAGCATAATAAAGTATATTAGGAAACTAAGAGGTATGAGCTACGAGGAGAGACTGGCAGAACTGAATCGAACGACACTGGAGGACAGAAGAATCCTGGGAGGCAAGATAGCATATGAAATGCTCAGAAGAATACGAACAGGCTGTTCATGAGGCGGGAAACAGGAACTCAGAGACACATCTGGAAGCTAAGATAAAGGGATGTCAGGAAGTATTTCTTCAGTCTCAGGAAGTGGAATGAGCTCGACAAAGAAATGGAAAAGGAGCCTCTACTCAGTTATAAGAATAGGTACGATATGGTCCACGACGCAAGGAGGAAGTGAATTTGGCAAGTTGAAACTCGACCCCGTAACCACATATGAATGCTCTCCCCCCCCCCATCCTCCCCGACACACACAGCGCCTCAGCGCTGAGTGTGCCACTAACAACAATCTTCAACACATCTATCGAAACTGGGCGACTACCTGAAGTGTGGAAGTCAGCAAATGTAGTCCCAATCTTTAAGAGAGGAGATACGCAGGTAGAATTAAGGGACAGAACAGTGTCACTGACATGCAAAGCCACGGAGAAGCTTATCAGGAAAGGACTGGTGGAGCGAGCCCAGGAGCTGTGAATCGATCCCTACAACCACAAATAGGAAAGTACACATACACACACATACGTGTACACGCCAACGGGGAAACCAGTCACACACGAAAGTAAAATGCTGGCATTATTTAAAAGATTTCCGAAACAAAAATTAGTCGTGTTCCGTTACTTTTCGAGCATTAGTGACAACGTCGGCTGTGAGAGGAATATTATGATGCGCCTATATATATATATATATATATATATATATATATATATATATATATATATGATTCAGTTAGGCTGTGTTCTGGATGGAAGAAAGAGAGAGACAGGTTGCAGGACTAGTTATTACTGGAACAACGTTTCGCTCGGTGTATAGCTTTTTCTAGACACGACTTGATAAACCTCAACACAGAGCAAAACATTGTCCCGATAAAAACTTGTAATTTCTTGATTATTGATGGTAGTATACGACCACTCTTAACGTACTACCATCTGTCAATCTTGGTGGTATTATACTATCATCAATCAGTCTGGAAAGCACTGGATCCAAAATGCTCCAGTGTGTTGCAGTGTCTTCAGGAGCTATGCTGGAGGCGGCGCCGTAAATTCCGAGTCTCTAGTAAAATTTTCTTCTTTGGTACACTACTGTTTCCTTTTCATCCTACAATGTTTGTCAGTTGTGGCGTGAGGAAACCCGGGGGTTGACGTAAAGAGAATTAATGAAATAAGAAAAACGAGGGGCAAAAAATGACATATCAAGGGTCGTTTGTAATCAGAAATGCCAAGTCAGTTCGAAGAGGACAAATAGGTAAGCCTAGTCAATCTAGTTTCACCTGACTGGACTCGTGTTCTCACAGTAACTGACTCTGTTGAGTTACAGCTACTAAGCCTGCTGAGAGTGTTGAACTATAGCTGTTGTCCCTCTTCTGGGTACTGATGTACAGCTATTAAGCCTGCCGAGGGTGTTGGACTATAGCTCTTGTTCCTCTCATGGGTGCTGATATACAGCTTTTATGCCTACTGAGGGTGTTGATCCATAGCTCTTGTTCCTCTTCTGGAGATTGATGTACAGCTATTATACCTCTTGCGTGCAGTGAAGTACTAGAAAGGTTGAATAATCATAGTATCACTGAAGTTCTCAACTAGAAAAATAGGAGAGCCACGGCATGGCTAGTTTGGAAGACCTCATGAAGACCTCAGACCTCAGGAAGACCTCAGGAAGACGTCAGGAGCAGCATCTCGAGTAAGTTTCTTTGGCTACAAACACTGAGAATAAATTTTAAGATTTTATGAGAGAGAGAGAGAGAGAGAGAGAGAGAGAGAGAGAGAGAGAGAGAGAGAGAGAGAGAGAGAGAGAGAGAGAGAGAGAGAGAGAGAGAGAGAGAGACAGAGAGAGAGAGAAAGACAGACAGACAGACAGACAGACAATGGCCATAACTTCTCCCATCACGACCACAACACCCACCTCAAGCTACAGTGTGTGTGTGTGTGCCGCCCACCGACTCACTAGTCTCCCCTTCCCTCCCATTAACCGATTCTCACCCGTCCCCATCCTCCCCGATTCTTCCCACCCCCGTTCTCCCCATCTACCTAGATCGCACAAACTTCCTCTTCCCTCCCCTCTCATCACCATCAACTCCACTTTCTCTCTTTCCCCTCTCCCTTCCTCAGTTCCTCCCACTTCACCTCGCCACATCTTTAAAACTCCCCTCACCACTAATTTTCTTGAATAGCCTTGCCCTGTTTGCTCACAGCCCGAATTTCTTCGTCCATAACAGCCGCAGTCATCAGAGAGACAAGATTTATCGTTATGTGTAATTGATAGAGTGTAGAACATTTCGCTCTGCTTAAGGTGAAACGTTTCCTAAAGAATGGATGGAAGAGTAGGCCCAAATTCAGTGTAATGCTATAATTTACTGACCACGTTTCGCCTTACACAGTAAGTTTGTGACTTGATAAAGCCCATTGTGGGCGCGAAACGTAATCATGTCACAAACGTACTGTGTGGGCGAAATGTAGTCACTAAAGGATCTCATTACACTGTATTTACACTGCTTTATCAAGTCAAAAACTTTGTGTGTGGGCGAAACGTAGTCACTAAAGGATCGCATGACACTGCATTTTCCATCGTACCAGCATTTTATTCCATTTATTTCCATTGTCTCCTATACATAAAGGTATACCCTACACACAGTCTAGACCAGACAGCCACAATTATTTCCATTTTCAATCCCTTTATTACTCTGGGACACATCTATTAAACTTACCTGCCCAACTAATCCACCCCAGATACAGTGTAACATATTCTTGCAACTATTTGCTGCAACTCTACACACAACAAACTCACTAGCCGACCACCTTTTCAACATTCCACCTTCCACCACTTTGTTTACCTCCGTATCCTTTGACGAGCAAAACACTTCTTTACTGTTAAAACGTTTCGCCTATAGGGTAGGCTTCTTCTAACGAATACAGGTGATTATAACACTAGAGGTAGAAGAAGAAATTGAGACGTAAATTTGAGGGACATCGGTCCCTCAGCCATGAATGGGATCAATCCTTCAGCCCTGGAAGTGATGCGTCTCTCAGCCCTGAAGATGATGAGTTCTTCATCCTTGAAGGCGATGAGTTCCTCAGCCCTGAAGGTGATCAGTCCGTCAGTCTTGAAGGTGATGAGGAGTCTTTCATCCTTGAAGGTGATCAGTCCCTTAGCCTAAAGCAGAATATATTCGATATTGTTATTTGTGAGAGAAAGGTTCGCAGAAAACGATAATGGCTAAGGTGACAGGGAAAAGAAAAGATAATTTAAAGACAGACGGTGAAACACTGTGGGCCATAATATAATTCTGAAGAACAAAAAGGCACAATACCGTGACTGGAACAATACATAAATAATTCACACATAGGAGAGAGGAGCTTACGACGACGTTTCGGTCCGACTTCGACCATTTTGGGGTTATTTGTGTATGGTACAATTTTAATCACAGTTGCTTTGTATTTATTTTTAAGGACTCTCTCTCCTTTGTCAATTTCTCCCTATGCAAACGAAAAAAAATTCTTATATATCAATTTTAGTACAGGTATGTCTGACAGTGACCGTTTGCTGACATTTATTCACAATTGCTCTATCCGCCAATCAGCCAGTGAGGCAGTGAACGATTCAGTCAACTGACCAATCTCTCTCTCTCTCTCTCTCTCTCTCTCTCTCTCTCTCTCTCTCTCTCTCTCATGTGCATCGTTTCTGGTGAAGATTAATCATCCCAGGCTGTGAGTGACTGCAGATCATTCCTGACATATCTAACATTCCGGCCGCCTGGTAACTGCATTCACTGTCATCCTCTCGTTAAGGCGATGCAGGGGACGGAAAATAATTTAGTGGCAGCAGTGAGAGGGAACATGGCAGGCAGGTATCATGTTTGTGAACCAGGTGGAGCTGTCACAGGTGTGGTGGGTGGGAAGCGAGTGGGTGTGGTTGGTGGGTAGCAAGTGGTGGTGGTGAGTTGTGAGTGTTGGTGGGCGGGTTGGGTGGGAATTATTTGTAGTAGTTGATAATAAACTTATATTTGTAGCACATCGGCTTTTGCCCATCAATTAAGGATAACCACCAAAGAAGAAAACATCTTCACCATGACTTGCATCATTACCTTTTTTCCTCTCAGACCAGCTCAGACATCTCACTAAAGGGGGTTCCCTTAACTTTCTTCATAGCTATTGTCCAGTTCTCACTCCTACAGCGCGTCAAATCCCACAACACTCTCCTCCACTCACTCTTACCTAACACGCTTACTTACGCCTGCTGGGTATTTAATCCCTTTACTCTCAATGCCTCTTTCAAATCCTTCTTGCAGCTGATCCTCAGCAACTCGTCCTCCCCTGTGAGAAGTTGGAGATTCTCAGCAGCTTAAGAAACAACATTACCCTTCCCTTTGTATAATTTTGTTATTCAAGGTTTGTGAAGAACAAAAACACGTTATGGAAAACGTTTTTATAGGGGGTAACGTTTCTCTCTGCGTAGAGCTTCATCAAGTCACGATTTGATAAAGCTCTTCACAGAACGGAACGTTCCAATGAACTCTCATTCTACAACGTGTGTCTTTTAGGTTAGGTAAGTTATGTCACGAAACAGGACAAGTGTTTCCTGATGTGGGTCTTAGTTAGATGATGACAAGTATCTGGAGCTTTTAGTCATCTGACAGAGGCCTTCCGCTGGCTTACCGGCCCATTCTTTAAAAATTTTGATTATAACCATTACGATTTATATATTCATTGTGTCTTTTTTTCACTATTGTTTGTGAATCCACACTGGAGGTTAACTCTAAATAAATATATTCTGAAGTTCCCAATCTAACCTAAATTATAATAAC
Source organism: Cherax quadricarinatus (assembly GCF_038502225.1). Taxonomy (NCBI): domain Eukaryota; kingdom Metazoa; phylum Arthropoda; class Malacostraca; order Decapoda; family Parastacidae; genus Cherax; species Cherax quadricarinatus. Next base: position 11,060,611 of record NC_091341.1, read on the forward strand.
AAATATATAAATTTAGTTTCGCCCTAGCTAGTGCAGAAATTAACGAGCTGCAACGAGCTGAAAAGCGAACTCGTTAATTAGAGGATTAATAGTTCACACACATCATTTATGTTAGAGCAAAATTTAATGGAGTTAATGCAAAATTGACTTACGTTCCTTGTCTTCCCAAAAAAGAGGACAGATATGCCGTCACAGAGGCCTAGTTTTTTAGGCTGGTGCTTTCTCAGTCATTCCATTGGGCCAAACTTATCGATTACAACTCAAAGAATGATTGAGGGTTTGAACGCATGGCATGCGTTCTAAAACTCACGATTTTGTGAGTCTTATTAATTACCCCCCGTGGCTGCTGCTGCTTCAACTACCCTTCGTGTCATCGGGTCAAACCTGAGAACATATGAATGATTTAGAAAACTAACAAGTTGAAGAATGAGACACTTGTGCACCATTTTGGAGTCTTTTATTGAGGAAACGTTTCGAAATTAGCCGGTTTTTCAGTCCAGTGCAGAGAAGAACGGTGTTGGACTGAGGAAACCACTGTCTATAGAAACCTTTCAAAAACTCACACTTAAGAGAGGAAGCTTACGACGACGTTTCGGGCCGTCGTGGACCATTATCAAGTCACATTTCGTTACTCATGATGTCAGGCTCAGAAGCACACAGACGTAAGCGTCATACAGAGAATTTGTTTTATACTCCGTTCTAGCTTTTTTTTGCTTTTTTTTCCATTGTAAAGTAGCTGAAATTTGTCTTCATTGAACATCATATTGTTTTCTTGCTGCCCACTTGAAGACTTGGTTTATATTCGCTTGGAGATTCACAGCGTCCTCAGTGGAGGACTCTGTAAATCTCTGGCTTTGTCCCTCGCCATCTCACGGCGTGGGACAAGGCGAGACGCGTCCATTAGGTGCTCTCTCTCTCTCTCTCTCTCTCTCCCTCTCTCTCTCTCTCTCTCTCTCTCTCTCTCTCTCTCTCTCTCTCTCTCTCTCACTCTCTCTCTCTCCTCTCCTCTCCCTCTCCCTCTCTCTCTCCCTCTCTCTCTCCCTCTCTCTCTCCCTCTCCCTCTCTCCCTCTCCCTCTCTCTCTCTCTCTCTCTCTCTCTCTCTCTCTCTCTCTCTCTCTCCCTCTCTCACGCACAAACACACACTACAGGGCTTCTATCTCTCAGAATCACTGGGAAGCTATCTCTCACAATCACTGGGAAGCTATCTCTCACAATCACTGGAAAACTATCTCACACAATCACTGGAAAAACATCTCTTACAATCAATGGGAAACCCTCACAATTACTGGGAAGCTGTCTCTCACAATCACTGGGAAGCTATCTCTCACAATCACTGGGAAACTATCTCTCACAACCACTGGGAAGCTATCTCTCACAATCACTGGGAAACTATCCCTCACAATCACTGGGAAACTATCCCTCACAATCACTGGGGAACTATCTCTCACAATCACTGGGAAGCTATCTCTCACAATCACTGGGAAACTATCTCTCACAATCACTGGGAAGCTATCTCTCACAATCACTGGGAAACTATCCCTCACAATCACTGGGGAACTATCACAATCACTAGGAAAATATCTCTCACAATCACTGGGAAAATATCTCTCACAATCACTGGGGAACTCTCTCTCACAATCACTGGGGAACTATCTCTCACAATCACTGGGAAGCTATCTTTCACAATCATTGGGGAACTATCTCTCACAATCACTGGGAAAATATCTCTCACAATCATTGGGAAAATATTTCTCACAATCACTGGGGAACTCTCTCTCACAATCACTGGGGAACTCTATCTCACAATCACTGGGAAACTATCCCTCACAATCACTGGGGAACTATCTCTCACAATCACTGGGAAAATGTCTCTCACAATCACTGGGGAACTCTCTCTCACAATCACTGGGGGACTATCTCTCACAATCACTGGGAAGCTATCTCTCACAATCACTGGGAAACTATCTCTCACAATCACTGGGCAGCTATCTCTCACAATCACTGGGAAATTATCCCTCACAATCGCTGGGGAACTATCTCTCACAATCACTGGGAAAATATCTCTCACAATCACTGGGGAACTCTCTCTCATAATCACTGGGAAGCTATCTCTCACAATCACTGGGAAACTATCTCTCACAATCACTGGGAAACTATCTCTCACAATCACTGGGAAGCTATCCCTCACAATCACTGGGAAACTATCTCTCACAATCACTGGGAAACTATCTCTCACAATCACCGGGAAACTATCTCTCACAATCACTGGGAAGCTATCTCTCACAATCACTGCGAAACTATCTCTCACAATCACTGGGAAGCTGTCTCTCACAATCACTGGGAAACTATCTCTCACAATCACTGAGAAACTATCTCTCACAATCACTGGGAAACTATCCCTCACAATCACTGGGAAACTATCTCTCACAATCACTGGGAAACTATCTCTCACAATCACTGGGAAACTATCTCTCACAATCACTGGGAAGCGATCTCTCACAATCACTGGGAAACTATCCCTCGCAATCACTGGGAAACTATCTCTCACAACCACTGGGAAACTATCTCTCACAATCACTGGGAAACTATCTTTCACAATCACTGGGGAACTATCTCTCACAATCACTGGGAAACTACCCTCATAATCACTGGGAAACTATCTCTCACAATCACTGGGAAACTATCTCTCACAATCACTGGGAAACTATCACAATCACTGGGAAATTATCTCTCACAATCACTTGGGAACTATCTCTCACAATCACTGGGGAACTATCTCTCACAATCACTAGGAAACTCTCAAAAATACTGGGGAACTATCTCTCACAATCACTTGGAAACTACCCCTCACAATCACTGGGAAACTATCTCTCACAATCACTGGGAAACTATCTCTCACAAATACTGGGGAACTATCTCTCATAATCACTGGGGAACTGTACCTTCCAATCCGGACAACGTTTCGCTTACAGGTGAGTGAAACATTGACGAAATAAATGCTTATTCTCTAATCTATGTTTTTTTTCGTCAATCTGGATCCGCTTAAATGTGTTGCAAGATATTTAAAAAAAAGTTTATTTCTTAGTTACTACTGCATTCAGTGGGAGCACTAAACCCTCAAGGGAGCCATCAAACACCTGGCTAAGTAGCAGGTTCGATCCAAGGAAGGGAAGAGCTGATCCAATTCCTAGGATCAAGAGCCAGTTTATATTTACTGAAGGAAGTGACTGACTGATGGTAGGAAAGAAGAAGAAAGAAGAGGAAGAAGAAGAAGAAGAAGAAGAAGAAGAAGAAGAAGAAGAAGAAGAAGAAGAAGAAGAAGAAGAAGAAGACGAAAAAGAAGAAGACGAAAAAGAAGAAGAAGAAGAAGAAGAAGAAGAAGAAGAAGAAGAAGAAGAAGAAGAAGAAGAAGAAGAAGAAGAAGAAGAAGAAGAAGAAGAAGAAGAAGAAGAAGTAGAAGAAGAAGAAGTAGAAGAAGAAGAAGTAGAAGAAGAAGAAGAAGAAGAAGAAGAAGAAGAAGAAGAAGAAGAAGAAGAAGAAGAAGAAGAAGAAGAAGAAGAAGAAGAAGAAGAAGAAGAAGAAGAAGAAGAAGAAGAAGAAGAAGAAGAAGAAGAAGAAGAAGAAGAAGAAGAAGAGGTAGAAGAAGAAGAAGTAGAAGAAGAAGTGAAGAAAACGAAAAAGAAATTAGAAAATAAGAAGAATAAGAAAAAAATAAAAAAAATGAGAGAGACAGAGAGCGGACCTCTTTGCTGAACACTTTGCTACCAAAATGCAAGTTCCTGATCCAGCAAGGGACCCTCCTTGGCTAGCTGCAAGAACTGTGTCAAAACTGTCAGTGGTGACAATAAGGCAGGAGGAGGTGCATTTCCTTCTTAAATCGCTTGACCAAGAAAAGGCTGTGGGCCCAGACAAGTTGAGCCCAAGATTGTTGAGAAGATGTGCAGACCAGCTAGCAGCACCTCTAACTCGCATCTTTCAGCACTGCCTAGTACAGTGTAAATGGCCCTCTCGATGGAAAGAGGCAAATGTAGTCCCTGTTCACAAAAGGAAGAGCAGAGCAGAAATCAGCAACTACAGACCAGTGTCACTCCTGTCAATCACGGGTAAGATCCTTGAGACAATAATCTCAAGACAAATGACAGAGTTTTTTGACTACCACTCACTACTTTGTGATCGTCAATATGGCTTCAGGAAAGGTTACTCTGCTGCTGATCTGTTGTTAAACCTCTCCACTAAGTGGTACCAGTCACTGGATGAATCCAAAGTCAGCTGTGTGGTAGCACTGGACATTGCTGGTGCTTTCGACCGGGTGTGGCACCAGGGCCTCTTAGCAAAACTTCAAGCACTGGGAATTGCAGGCTCTACGCCATGTCTCCTCAGTGATTACCTTCATGGTAGATCTCTAAGTGTAGTTCTCAATGGAACGGAATCAGCAAGACATCCTATTGGGGTAAGTGTTCCACAAGGAAGCGTGCTGGGACCATTGTTATGGAATGTCTACTTCAACGACCTTCTTCATCTCATCCCAGAATCACATGCATATGCAGACGACTGTACACTGACATTCACTTATCCAAGAGAAGAAATGCCAGCTGCTCTAAGCTACATCAATCACCAGCTGAGAGCTATATCAGCTTGGGGAAATAGATGGCAAGTAACATTTGCACCTGAGAAAACGCAAATGATGATCGTCTCTAGGCACCATGATGGTAATGCCGGTGCAGTAGTAAGGATGAATGGGAGGGTGTTGGCACCTGGAGAAGAAGTTAATATCCTTGGGGTGAAATTTGACTCGAAGTTAACCATGAAGAACCATGTTGTAAATCTTGCAAACAAGGCAGCCAGGAAGCTTACAGCGCTTCGCCGTATCTCGCATCTACTTGACAGTAGGGGTTGCAAGATTCTGTACGAGGCACAAGTACGCTCACACCTTGAGTATGCTCCACTTTCTTGGTTTGTCTGCCCCCCCCCCCCGTCTTATTTGCGACTGCTTGACAGAGTAGAGAACAGAGCAAGACGTCTCATCTCTCGCCTGGACCCATCCTGGATAGATCTGTCATTTCAGCAAAGCCTTCAACATAGGAGGGATGTGGATGGCCTTACTGTTATGTACAAGGCCAATATTGTCAAAATACCACACTTGGATCCACTTAGAGGACAGCGTGAAACAAGCTTTTATGCCACAAGACGGGCAGAAAGCAGCAACTTCACTCTGGCTGTACCCTTCTCCAGAACATCACTCCATCTGAGATCATATATACCCAGGATGACTCGAGTATGGAACATATTCGTACAGCATAATGATGTCAACGAGATAAAGTCAGTTGATCAAATGAAAATGCTGGCCCACAGATGGCTCCAATTTCATCCTGTTCCCTACTTGTATGTCTCATAACAATAAAAATGCTTTCAAATGAGCTGATGTAGGTAACAGCTCCTAGCTTGCCAATAAAGTTAGGAATCCTTAACCTGTAAATAGCTTATCAATAAAGCTAGGGATCCTTAACCTTGTCAAACCCTGTGTAAAAAAAAGAGAGAGAGAGAGAGAGAGAGAGAGAGAGAGAGAGAGAGAGAGAGAGAGAGAGAGAGAGAGAGAGAGAGAGAGAGAGAGAGAGAGAGAGAGAGAGAGAGAGCAGAATGAATTCTGGCTAAGAAGAACAAGCATAGAGGGGATAAATAATAAAAGATAATAAGGGAAAGGGACTGAGAAAAAATGCGAACGAGGAATAAGGGAGAGAAAAATAAATTGAGAAATTAAGACAATGAGTGAGAAGGAAGCAAAAATTTAAGAGAGGGAAAGAAAGAGGAAGAGGGAAGAATGAAGGAGAAAGAGAAAGAAAGGGGAGCAAGAGGAAGGGATTTACGAGCTTTTAAGATTATTTTAGAGATTATACATAACGAGGTATAATGGGAAAGTAGATCGAGGTGAAACGCATTCCTCTATAATGCGGTAAAAGTCATCTATAATAATTATTAAATATTCAGATTACTGATTATTATTATTTATTATTATTATTATTATTATTATTATTATTATTATTATTATTATTATTATTATTATTATTATTATTAACTCTCCTGGTATCGACACCATGCCCAGCCCTTCTAGGGTAGGGTAGGTGCCTGAGCCCGAGCTTTCAGCTCACAAGCCTCTCATTCCCATTAGCCCCTTTGGGGCGGGGATGGCAGACCAGAGAGGCCTAGCTTCTCCCTACGAGCCCCGTGAGGGCAGGGAATGTGGCTAGGCCTGGGGACAGTTGGTCCCAAAGATGAGGAGGCACTTGTGCCTCCTCCCATGAGAGACTTAGGTCTCAGACACTCCCTAAAGAGGGAGCCAAGACCGGGCCACCACTTGGAAAAGCCCCGGGCCGGGAGAATACAAGCGAATCTTTAATAATAATAATAATTCCTGGTCTCATACCGAGCCGCGGGGGGCGTTGACCCCCGAAACCCTCTCCAGGTATACTCCAGGTATTGATGCTATTCGTTTAGCGATTTTCCCGTAATAATTGTAACACAAATTATTAAAATTATCACCGGTTAATATTATTGTTATTAGTTATTACAGACGTTAATTATTATAAATAACTAAAAGGCACAATATCGTGATTGGAACAATACACAAATAACCCGCACGTAGGAGAGGATTACGACAACATTTCGATCTAAGACCATTTCGGTCTACTTAGACCATTTACAAGTCACACTAACACACGAAGGAGAGGGGAGCCACTTGCCAGACCATTTACAAAGTCACTATCATGAATACATAAAGTGTAATATAATACACACTTGTCAATGTTCAGTAATAACACATGTGGAGACAGAAATACAGGAGATTAATTGATCTGTAAATTTTGACTCTCATCTGGGATTCTCTTCAGCAGATGATGATCCCAGATGGGGGTCGAAATATACAGATCAATTAATCTCCTGAGTTTCCGTCTCCATGTGGGTTATTAGCGAATGTTATCATGGATATTGTTGTCAGTGCCGTTACCAGTATAAGTAACACGTCAACAAACTTGTTCGGCGGAATATATTCCCCCCCAGATGCTCTTCAACCCTCTTGGTCGGGCTCAGAAGCGCTTCTGTATAATAAAGTTTAGGGTTAAACTCTCTATTCTTTCCAAGTTTTCGAAATCTGTTGGCAATTTTGGTTTCGGTTTTACGCGGCCGTAAAAATCGCCCCTCCCAGTGGGCAATGTTATCCCGCGTTCGTTTATCCTGGTTAAGACTTCGTTGCGCTCAGCGGATTTTTTTTTTCTTATGTCTTCCCCCCATTTTGCCCCTTCCTAATTTAATCAAAAGCCGTAAATGCTGTTTTTATAGGCTAAGAATAATTTATTTTGGAGGGATTTTTGTTAGTCGGGTATACATGGTTTTTGTATTTCAGCTTTTACGAGCGGGAGTTGCTGACAGGAAATCGGAAACTGGCGTATGGCTCTGTTGATAAGCTTTACAGGATGAACGAGGCCGTGAACCATAAGCCTCCCCACCACACTTAGGTCACACTGGGGTTAAAAAGTGAATGGACAGACCCTAAAATTTGTTAAGGGAAATGTGTATGCAAGGGCGAGACTGCTGGTCACAACTCCTCCTCTTCCTCCTCCTCCCACTCTCCTCCTCCATTCCACCTCTACCCCATCGTCATCCAAGCTCTTATCACATATTATAAACTATCACCCGCAACTTTTATTGTGTATTTACAGCTGTGAAAGCCTCCATTAAAGTTTCTCACTCACTTTACATCACTCTGCTGCAGCCTCTCATCATCACCCACTCTACTCTACCAGAAATTGTGACTCCACTCCCGTTATATTCCAGTAAGTGAACATTTTACTAGTATAGAAACACACACACACACACACACACACACACACACACACACACACACATATATATATATATATATATATATATATATATATATATATATATATATATATATACACACACACACACACACACACACACACACACACACACACACACACACACACACACACACACACACACACACACACACACACATATATATATATATATATATATATATATATATATATATATATATATATATATATATATATATATATATATATATATAATGAGAAAATTCAAGGAAAGCAGTTAGCCAGACTTGAGTCCTGGAGGTGGTAAAGACAGTGCCTGTACTCGGGAGGAGTGAGGATGTTGCAGTAGGAGGAATAATCTGATCGTATGTGTGTACTAACCTAATTGTACTTACCTAGTTTTGATATCAGGAGTCGAATCTCAGCTCCTGGCCCCCACCTCACTGTCGTCTGCTACTGGTTTCACTCTCTCCTGGCTGCTGTTCTTAAAGCTACGTTTGGATTTTGCCTCTACTATTTCGCTGTGTAGAGTTCTACTTTAAGGTAACACTATGGCTAAACAAGTATTTCCTAACTTCTCTGTGACTCATCTGTGTTTTTAGCTTCCAGCGTTGTCCTCTTTTACCTGAGACCCGTCTTTCAAAGAGGCTCTCCCTCTTTGAAAGACGATGTGGACTGACCACATCGACTCAAGATTGAGGGACTGATTACCTTATTCTCCTCATGTTCTTCAAGATTCTCCTTTGTATGGACTGATGAAGCCACCGTGTGGCGAAACGTTTCCTCAATAAAGATACCAAAGAGTTGCACGTGTCTAATTTATCAACATGTCGGTTCTCTGAACCATTCATCTCCAAACCTGTTAGGCACTGCAACTTCGTGACATGTACTTAGCTCAGTCGTGACGTGTACTTAGCTCTGTGAAGTTCTGTCCAGTGTGTTCTCCGTGAATCTGCACAAGATGTCCTCTCTTGAGCAACTGTACCAACAGCTGAAAGAGGAGCTTAGGGTTGCTAAGCTTGAGATACGGCGACTGACAGAGGAAAACAAGAGGATTCGAAGTAATTTTCCTGTTGTGAGTCCTCAGGTCAAGAGAGGAACTTGGTCAGTGGCCGGCCTATATGGAACAAAGCTGAAAATCAAGAAGTCTTCTTGGAGTGGTGGAAACAACGAAGATCCAGAAGATTGCCCTACCTAGTTGGGTTATTGAGGCTAGGACTTTGGTGACGTGTACTTAGCTCAGTGGTGACGTGTACTTAGCTCTGTGAAGACCTGTTTGTGTGCTGTCTGTGAATCTGAACCAGGATGCCCTCTCTTGAGCAGCTTTACCAGCAGCTGAGAGAAGAGCTCAGAGTTGCTAAGCTGGAGATACGGCGATTAACGGAGGAGAACAAGAGGATTCGTAGTAATCCTCCTGTTGTGAGTCCCCAGGTTAAGAGGGGAGCTTGGTCAGTGGCCGGGCAACATGGAACCATGCTGAAGATCAAGAAAACGGTTGGAGAGGCAGAAACAACGAGAAACCAGAAGACTACCGTGGAAACTTCCAACTCATTCTCGGTGCTATCTGACGAATGTGAGTGTTCTACTGGGAATGCCACAACGAGCACCAAGGAAGCATTGGCAGACGTGAGTGAGACATCCCTAGAAACCCCAACGAAGACCATCGAGAACGTCTTGACGAATTCTACAAGTGGTGTAATGCTACCTGGCGAATGTGAGTCGACTACTCGGAGCATCACGACGGACTACGCCAAGGAAGGTAAAAACATTGTTGTTGTTGGGGATAGCCAGATTAGGTACATGGATAGGGCATTCTGCTTGAAGGATAGGAGTAGGAGGCAGAGAGTGTGTTTTCCTGGGGCTGGGATGAAGGATATTGTTAGCCGTCTGGATGACATCATGAGAGGTAATGGGAGCAATCCTATTATCTGTCTCAGTGCTGGAGGCAACGATGTTGGCAGACGTAGGAGTGAGGACCTGATTAGCAGGTATAGGTCAGCAATAGAGATAATTAGGAGGAAGGGTGGGAAACCTGTCATATGTGGCATTTTGCCAAGGAGAGGAGTTGGAAATGAATGGTTGTCCAGAGCAATTGGTGTCAATTGCTGGCTGGACAAATACTGTAAGGAAAATGCGGTAACATTCATTGACAACTGGGACCTCTTCTATGGCAGAAATGACATGTATGCCAGGGACGGGGTTCACTTATCTAGGTGTGGGGTGGGAGCACTGGCCAACGCAGTGGAGGGAGCTGTTAGGTATTTAAATTAGGAATAGTTAGTGGTATGGGTTTTTGCGGGAAAACTGTGAAGTCGCAGGGTAGTAATATGAGTACTAGGAGAACTAGTAATAGGCAAAATGAGGTGGATATTGGAAAGCCAGTGGCACTAATTGACAAGGACAGTAATAGGTTAAGTGGAATAACAGAAAGGAGCAGGAAGGGTAAAGAGAGAGGAGGGTCTTTAAATATTTATTACACAAATAGTCGCAGTGCTAGAAATAAGATGGACGAGTTGAGACTAGTTGCTAGTGCAGGTAACATAGATGTATTTGCCATTACTGAGACGTGGTTTAATTAAAAAAGTCGGGACATGCCTGCAGAATGTCACATCCAGGGTTTTAAATTGTTCCAAGTAGATAGAAGTGTCGGAAAGAGGGGTGGGGTGGCATTGTATGTCAGAGATAACTTGAACTGTTGCATAAAAATGGGTATTAAGTCTGAAGTAACACATACAGAGTCTGTTTGGATAGAATTTTCAGAGGGGCATAAAAAATTAATTTTAGGTGTGATATACCGTCCCCCAAATTTAGATAGGGACCAGGGGAGACTACTATGGGAGGAAATTGTTAGGGCCACAAGGCACGATAGTGTAGTAATTCTAGGAGACTTTAACTTTAGTCATATTGATTGGAATTTCTTGACTGGGAATTTAGAATCACACGACTTCTTAGAAGTAGTTCAGGATTGTTTTTTGAAGCAGTTTGTGACAGAACCTACAAGGGGTAATAACCTGCTTGACTTAGTTCTGGCAAACAACGAATCCCTTGTTAATAATTTAGAAGTTTCAGAGGAACTGGGTGCTAGCGACCACAAATCAATTACATTTAGCATTGAATGGAAGTATGATAGTAGGGATAACTCAGTAAGAACATAAGAACATAAAAAAGGAGGAACACTGCAGCAGGCCTGTTGGCCCATACTAGGCAGGTCCTTTACAATTCATCCCATTAACAAAACAGTTGCGCAACCCATTTTTCAATGCTACTCAAGAAATAAGCTCTGGTATGAAAGTCCCACTCAAATCCAACCCTTACCACTCATGTACTTATCCAACCTAAATTTGAAACTACCCAAAGTCCTAGCCTCAATAACCCAACTAGGTAGACTGTTCCACTCATCAACTACCCTATTTCCAAACCAATACTTTCCTATGTCCTTTCTAAATCTAAACTTATCTAATTTAAATCCATTACTGCGGGTTCTCTCTTGGAGAGATATCCTCAAGACCTTGTTAATATCCCCTTTATTAATACCTATCTTCCACTTATACACTTCAATCAGGTCTCCCTCATTCTTCGTCTAACAAGTGAATGTAACTTAAGAGTCTTCAATCTTTCTTCATAAGGAAGATTTCTAATGCTAAGTATTAATTTAGTCATCCTACGCTGAATGTTTTCTAACGAATTTATGTCCATTCTGTAATATGGAGACCAGAATTGAGCTGCATAATCTAGGTGAGGCCTTACTAATGATGTATAAAGCTGCAGTATGACCTCTGGACTTCTGTTGCTTACACTTCTTGATATAAATCCCAGTAATCTATTTGCCTTATTACGTACGCTCAGGCATTGCTGTCTTGGTTTAAGGTTGCTGCTTACCATAACCCACAAGTCCTTTTCGCAATCTGTATGGCTAAGTTCTACATTACTTAACTTATAAGTGCTAGGGTTATGGACACTCCCGAGCTTCAGAACCTTGCATTTATCTACATTGAACTGCATCTGCCACTTTTCTGACCAAGAATAGAGTTTGTCTAAATCCTCCTGAAGTTCCCTAACATCTACGTTTGAATCAATTATCCTACCTATCTTTGTGTCATCGGCGAATTTGCTCATATCACTAGTAATTCCTTCATCAAGATCATTGATATATATTATAAACAACAACGGGCCCAAGACTGATCCCTGTGGAACGCCACTTGTTACTGAACCCCACTCGGATTTAACCCCATTTATGGAAACTCTCTGCTTCCTGTCTGTGAGCCATGATTCGATCCACGAGAGCACCCTTCCCCCAATGCCATGAGCTGCTACTTTCTTTAACAGTCTTTGATGCGGAACTCTATCAAACGCCTTACTAAAATCTAAGTAAATGATATCAAATTCTTTATCGTGGTCAACAGCCTCAAAAGCTTTACTGAAGAAAGATAATAAATTAGTTAGACAAGACCGGCCTCTTGTGAATCCATGCTGAGTATCATTAATCAAGCTATGCTTATCGAGATGGCTTCTTATAATCTCAGCTATAATTGACTCTAGTAATTTGCCTACAATTGAGGTCAGGCATATTGGGCGGTAATTTGACGGTAACGACTTGTCCCCTGTTTTAAAAATAGGAATTACATTAGCCATCTTCCACATATCAGACACTACACCTGTTTGAAGAGATAAATTAAAAATATTAGTTAATGGTTCACAGAGTTCCATTTTGCATTCCTTTAGAACCCTTGAAAAAACCTCATCAGGACCCGGCGACTTATTTTGCTTCAGTCGGTCTATCTGCTTCACAACCATTTCACTAGTGACTGTGATGTTACATAATTTATCTTCTTCTGGTCCACTATAAAAATTGATTACCGGAATATTATTAGTGTCTTCCTGTGTAAAAACCGAGAGAAAATAATTATTTAAAATCGAGCACATTTCATTCTCTTTGTCAGTTAGATGCCCATAGTTATTTTTAAGGGGACCTATCTTATCTCTGACTTTTGTTCTATATACCTGGAAAAAACTTTTTGGGTTAGTTTTAGAATCCCTAGCAACTTTAATTTCATAGTCCCTTTTAGCTTTTCTTATCCCCTTTTTAATGTCCCTCTTAATGTCAATATACTGATTCATAAGATGACCCTCGCCTCTTTTGATACGCCTATAAATTCCTTTCTTATGCCCTAGTAGATATTTCAGCCTATTATTCATCCATTTTGGGTCATTTCTATTTGATCTAATTTCTTTATAAGGGATAAATGTTCTTTGAGCAGCATGTATTGTGTTCAGAAAACTGTCATATTGATAGCTCTCTTCGTTACCCCAGTCAACAGATGATAAGTGTTCTCTAAGCCCATCGTAATCTGCTAAGCGAAAATCTGGGACTGTTATTGAGTTATCGCTACTATCATACTTCCATTCAATTCTAAAAGTAATTGATTTGTGGTCGCTAGCACCCAGTTCCTCTGAAACTTCTAAATTATTAACAAGGGATTCATTGTTTGCCAGAACTAAGTCAAGCAGGTTATTACCCCTTGTAGGTTCTGTCACAAACTGCTTCAGAAAACAATCCTGAACTACTTCTAAGAAGTCGTATGATTCTAAATTCCCAGTCAAGAAATTCCAATCAATATGACTAAAGTTAAAGTCTCCTAGAATTACTACATTATCGTGCCTTGTGGCCCTAACAATTTCCTCCCATAGTAGTCTCCCCTGGTCCCTATCTAAATTTGGGGGACGGTATATCACACCTAAAATTAATTTTTCATGCCCCTCTGAAAATTCTATCCAAACACACTCTGTATGTGTTACTTCAGACTTAATACCCGTTTTTATGCAACAGTTCAAGCGATCTCGGACATACAATGCCACCCCACCCCCCTTCCCGACAATGCCACCCCACCCCCCTTCCCAATACAATGCCACCCCACCCCCCTTAGGATTTTGTGCGACGAATCATGTGACTTCTGGAACCTCTGTCCTCCTGTGTCGTCAGGTTTAGCTCATCTAGACTCCTCAAAGCTCAGTTTCAAACCTTGTTACTTTTTGCAGCTTCTTTACATGCTTTTCCTGATACGTGTTCCATACTGGCGCTTCATGCTTCAAGATGGGCAGTGTATGGGTTCGTGAATGTCTCCTCCTTGACGTTCCTGAACACTAAACTAAAATTTGCCAGTTTTATGTTTGCTGCAGCCGTTATTGGGTTAATGTGTGTCTCAAGCATGCTCGGATCTATGCTCATCCAGAGGTCCTTCTCAAAGGACATTTTGTAGCCTTTATCTCCCTTAGCTGTACAGCGCTTTCGGGCGTCTTTACAATTCTCTGATTTTTCATAGCTTTATATTTGTTAGGGTTAAATTCCAACTTGTCAGAGAAATCATGCAGCTTGTCAAGATTTATTTGTAGCCTTTCCTGGTCTATTCATATTTGCATTCTCATAAGTGGAGCCCCTCTCGTCAAACTTGCCAATTCCGACACCTCCTCCTTGACAGTAACTTGTAGCTTCCTTCCCCTTAGCTATTACTTGATCTTCACTTCTTCCAGCTTTTGTGACAGCCTCGTGTGGGATACTTTATCAAACACCTTCTTACAATCCAAAAATATACAGTCCAACCATTCCTTTCTCTGCTGCCTAACTTCAGTTACCTTGAACATTAAAATGGTATAAAATACCGACAGCTTGTTAGGTAAGACACATATGCAACAGTTAGGTATCTTTATTATGAAACGTTTCGCCTACACAGTAGGCTTCTTCAGTCAAGTACAGAAAAGTTGATAGAAGCAGAAGATACTTGAAGACGATGTAATCAGTCCATCACCCTTAAAGTTTTGAGGTGGTCAGTCAGTTCAGTTACCTTGTCATAGAACTCTAGCAGATTTTTCATCTCGAAAATTTGGTTGTTGTTTATCAATACAGTCGTAGCATTCTTCCTGATTCCACTGAGAATACCTCCCTAAACCTTTCGTTCAGCTCTTCACAGACTTGCTGGTCATTCCTAGTGAGCTCCATTCCTTCATTCTTCAGCCTTATTACCTGGTCCCTCACAGCTGCTTTCCTTCTGATGTTACTGTATATCAACTTTGGCTCAGATTTGACTTTTAACGCTATATAAATCTCAAATTGCCGTTCAGCTTCTGTTCTTATCTACGTGAGTTCCTTTCTGGCTTTTCTCTTTGCTTCCCTATTCTCCGGAATTCTTTGATTTATTTCTATTTGTCTTCCATGCTCTCGCACTTGTAGCTTTTGCCTCCCTGCACCTCTGGGTGAACCACTGGCTCAGTCTGTTCTTGCCTGTCTTATGCTGCTTTTAGCAAGGAATTTCTCCTCTGCCTCCCGGCACCTTCCAGCTAAATGTGCCATTATTGCATTTCCTGCCTTTCCTTCTACCTCCTCTTCTCATGACTGCTCACGAATTGCTTCATCTCATCATAGTCTCCTCTTCTAAAGTCAGGTTTGACCCTTCTTTCGTACTCTGTATTCCTCTTCACGTTTACCTTCCATAAGGTATTCGAACCTCAGCACTACGTGGTCAACAGCACCATGGTGCCTCTCATAGTCGATGTTCCCTACATCAGAGTCATCTAGGATAAACACGAGGTTCAGCCTCGCTAGTTCGTCACCTCATTTCTTCATAGCTGTGTCCCTAATATGTTGACACATGAAGCGTGACACGCCTGTGTGTGTGTGTGTGTGTGTGTGTGTGTGTGTGTGTGTGTGTACTCACCTAGTTGAGGTAGCAGGGGTCGAGTCCTAGCTCCTGTGTGTGTGTTTATTATAGCGTACATAAAACAGTGCATACAGCAAAACATACATCAACGGCACCACATACATAAATAACACATTAATTGACAACAACATACATGAATACACATACATCAACAACGCTCACATAAAAAAAAACATGCATCAACAACACGTACATTAATAGCACATTCATCAAAAGCAACAACATTAACAGGAAGCACAAGCATCAAAGCTATTAGTAAAAATATCTGGCCACATATTTTTGTTTTCTCTAAAAGCTCGGTTTAATTAATATTCTGAGAGAGAAAGATCCTTCTTTTGTGTCTTCTACTCTTGGGACAACGAAAATAATTCCGAGGAAAATACCACTTAGGAAATCTTGGTCTATATTATTTTGTGTATATACACAGAAATTCATTCTTCCTTTTTCCAATATGCTTCGATAGGATGAATGCAATATGTAATTTTATATGGCTGTTTATATGTCTGTTTAGCATATTTCATTATAAATGTTAAAGCAAGAAGAAATAACGTTATGGTAAATACCTGGGTAAGTTATTTTTAAGAGTAAAGATTTATTTCATAACAATATACTTCTGTGCAGGAATTAAAGCTCTTTTTCTCACCCGATATTTTCTCTCATTCTCTGTCTAGGTTTGTGTCTCTCCATCCACCCCTCTCTCCCTCCATTCTCCCTCTCTCTCTCTCTCTCTCTCTCTCTCTGAGAGAGAAGCAACTTTAAATATCGGAAAAAGAAAAAAAGAAACAGCTAGGGGTGAATACCACATCGACCATCTCGCCTCGAGGCACACATTAACCGCATCTCGTCGGCAATACCGGTAAATCTAAGACCGGATTTCGGGCACCTAAACTGTCTTTCAAAGCACCGTACGCAACATATATCAGATCCTGCGTAAAATATGCTACACCAGCACGGAGGCCACACCTGGTGACACATGTACAGAACCGGAAAAGCTTCGGAACTGAGGATAATGTGACAATAAGAATAGGCTAAAGGACCCGCACCAAAAGACCTTAAACAAGAGACGAACCAGGACAGGCCCATACTGGAGTATGGAGAACCAGTATGGAACCCACACTTGGTCAAGCATATCAAGAAATTAGAGAAAATGCAGAGGTTTGCAACAAGACTAGTTTCGGTGCTAAGAAGTATGTCCTACGAGGAAGTATTAAAGAAATTTAACCTGATGACACTGGAGGACAGGTGGACTAGTAGGGACACGATATCAACATACAAAATACTGAGAGGCTTTGACAAGGTGGATAGAGACAGAATGTTGAGAGATGGGAATCAGGAACAAGAGAGGACAGCTGGAAGTTGAAAACTTAGAAGAGTCATAGGAATGTTATGAAGTAATTTTTAAACTTTAGAGTTGTCAGGAAGTGGAACGAATTGGAAAGTGAAGTGGTTGAGGCAGGATCCATACATAGCTTTAAGATGTGATACGATAAAGCCCTTGAAGCCAGAAAAGAGTCGACCTAATAGCAACCAGTGAAGAGGAGGGACCAGAAGCTGTGTCACGACCCCTGCAACCACATATAGTTGAGTACATATATATGAGTGCACACACATACAGAGATCAATTCTTCATTTCACTCTGTTAACGACTTTTGTCACTAGCTTTGGCAAGCATTTTGCAGTTAAAAAAATTCTCTGCATGTTGCATTCGTATTTTTGTTATTACTCAGGGAGAAGGGAGGGGGAAAGTTGATAGGGATGAGAATTGATGGGGGGCTTGTATGGGTGTGTCAGCCATGGAAGATTACCTGCATTCATCTATTTGTGTTAGGGCCTCATGAGCCCTACTATATCCATTCTTTTAGCTGTGTATGCAGCCTGTATTCATCATTCAGGTTTCTGACAGCCTTAAGGATGATTTTTTTTTAATTCTCCAGTGGTTCATTTTCCGTCTACATTATCATGCCTTCTAGGTATCTCATACTTTGTAATCAAGTCTCCCCTGATCCTGTATCTTTAAAGTTATCATTTTTAGGTCAAGGCATGACCCCTACTAGCTTAACTGATTCTCGAGAATATGATGATAATGCGCACTTACTCTAATTTCTGGACATGGAAAAACAGACATATTTCATAACTGAATCTTTGTTGAAGTTACCTAGGCTTATCTTAGCACAGTCAGTCGCGTAGCTGATCCACAAGTTATTGTGTTGAGGTGCAACTCCAGTACTGTGTTTCGTCTTACATTAACCCACTGGTCCTTCTCCATGACAGATTTTTCACCCATACTCCATTGTTAGTTTTCTTTCCTGTTCCTCAGTCTGCATAATTATTTACTTGCTGGAGCTGAATTTCAATATCCATTTGTCTGACCATTCTTACAGATTAACTATTGTATTGTAGGAATTATGTCATTTAAGAATTTTAATAACTCGAAAAATTTTGTTTGTTGCCTATTTGTGATTGGAGAGATAGAGCCTCAGCTCCTGGCCTTACCTCTTAACTGGGCATTATTTTCAATTCGAGTGCCATTATTTGCAATTCGAGTCTTGTTACAGCTATCATACTTGTTCTTAAAGCTATATACAAAGATTGCATGAGGGGGATTGCCAATAGACCCCTGGTTGCCTTCAAGAGGGAACTGGACAGATACCTGAAGTCAATAGCCAATCGGCTGGACTGTGGTTTGTACGTTAGATAGTGTGCGGCCAGCAGTAACAATCTGGTTGATCAGGAACTGATTCACAAGGAGGAGTGGTCAAGGACTGGGCCGTGGGGGCGTTGACCCCCGGAAGGACATCCAGGTAGACTCCAGGTAGGTGTACCATTTCATCCAGGTAATTCCAGTAGATGTTCAACCTTTCACGTCATCCCCGTGGCTTTAGTGCGTCTCTTTATTTAACACCTCTCGAACAGTTTGTCTACTTTATCAAGTGTGTGCATGTGTGTATGTGCGTGCATGTGTGTGTGTGTGTATGTGTGTATGTGTGTGTGTATGCGTGTGTGTGTGTATGTGTGTGTGTGTGTATGTGTGTGTGTGTAGGTGTGTGTGTGTGTGTGTGTGTGTGTATGTGTGTGTGTAGGTGTGTGTGTGTATGTGTGTGTGTGTGTGTGTGTGTATGTGTGTGTGTGTGTGTGTGTGTGTGTGTGTGTGTGTGTGTGTGTGTGTGTGTGTGTGTGTGTGTGTATTTGTGTGTGTTTATGTGTATGTGTGCGAGCGCATTTCAAAGTGAATGTGTCACCTTGCGTAATCGGATACTTACATATAACTGTGCGTGATTTTGCATATGTGTTTCTGTATCTGATAGTTAGTTTGCAAACGTGCGTGCGAGTACTTGAGTACACAATTCTGTACGTTTCCATCCATGCGTGCGTGTGCGTGTTTTCCCCCAGGTACTTTCAATACAGCTTGGGTTTTCAATTGACTTTTTTTTAACAATATCCACAAATAAAAGCTTCGGCCCTCTGATTCACTGCTCAAACTTTTTACTTTTTACCTAAAAAGTTCAACTGTTCAGAAACAAATAAATTCATTGTTCACTTCACAACAGTTTACCAGCATTTCTAAGTCTGCTTTTGTTATTGTCTGTGAAGTATTTGTTAAAAACTCCGAAAAAATCTTTTAGTTTTCTATCAGGATATAAAGCCTGGTAAGCCACTCTGGCAATTCTTTTCAACTGTTCAATAATCACAGAACAATTATCACAATACACTATACTTATCACTGTACAATCACTCTACAGATATAATAATAATTATAAAATTATTGCTATATAATTAGGACCATACAATTATTAATATAAAATTATCTCAATACATTTATCACTACACAATAATTACTAAGCAATTTTCAGCACACTGGTTTACCAAGAGCTGTAAGGAGTTGTAACCATAGAGAGAGGGGTCAGGTAAGGGGATGTAGGAGAGAGGGTCAGGTAAGGGGATGTAGGAGAGAGGGTCAGGTAAGGGGATGTAGGAGAGAGGGGTCAGGTAAGGGGATGTAAGAGGGTCAGGTAAGGTGATGTAAGAGGGTCAGGTAAGGTGATGTAAGAGGGTCACGTAAGGTGATGTAAGAGGGTCAGGTAAGGTGATGTAAGAGGGTCAGGTAAGGTGATGTAAGAGGGTCAGGTAAGGTGATGTAAGAGGGTCAGGTAAGGTGATGTAAGAGGGTCAGGTAAGGTGATGTAAGAGGGTCAGGTAAGGTGATGTAAGAGGGTCAGGTAAGGTGATGTAAGATGGTCAGGTAAGGGGATGTAAGAGAGAGGGGAACTATTTCCTAATAAAAATATGCTTCAGACGGGGATGTTTGATATCAATATGGTTATTTCACACAACCATACACCAAAAGAAGTTGTTAAAGACGTGAATGATGAAGTGTTGTGCAGAGTTGTGAGATTAAAAAGTAATGAATTTGAAAGATATTGGGACTTTTCACAGCTGTTCTTTGCTGATGATGCAGCTCTTGTGGGAGACAGTGAAAAACAAAATTGAAAAGGTTAGTGGACGAATTTGGGAGGGTAAGTAAATGAAGGAAACCGGAAATGATCATAAATAAGTCAGGTGGAGAGAGTAATAGAAGGTATGGATAAAGAAAGATTGGATATCAGATGTGAGTGGAGTATGGAGGAAGTGTAGGCGGATGGATCTATGAAATATGTGGTGGATCATAAAACACACGAGGAGAAACAGATAGATGGAGAGTTTATACATATGTGGAAAGAAATTTACCTATGGTAAAGTTCCAGAACACAATGTTTCCAGCACTTTTATATAAGTGTGATACATGAGTAATATGAATTTTCAACAATACAGCGAGAGGGAAGGTACAAGGCTATGTGTGGTGTGAATATTATGCAGAGAACCAGAAGCGTAGAAATTAGAAGACAGAGAGGAGAGGTTTTGAAGCGGTTTTGGCATCTAGAGAGGAAAGAAGAGCAGGGGTCGTACCACGAAGAGTTTGAAGCAGTAAATTAGATTTTGAGTGCTAGGGCTTGAGAATTCAGCAGGCTTGAGTAAGCGAGTTAAATCGGAATAGAGACAAGTGGTTTTCTTCGAGCAAATCACTATAATAATCAAAGTCCCTTATATCACGTCTAAAGAATGATATAAGTGGTTTAGAAAAGCGACAAGTTGAAGAATGAGACACTTGCCCAACATGTCGGACTAGTGTATTTTTCCAAAGGTGACTCCACCTCCTCCTGCTTCTACTCATCTCACTGCAGTATATGAGTCACTTCTCCGAGCATATGCTGTACTTTTCTGAAGACTGATGGACTGAACACATGGACTCCAGGCTGGGGAGTGATCTCCTCAAGCTCCTTCTCATCTTCCACCGGTCCTCTCTGTATTGGAATGACGAAATCACTGGCTGGCGAAACGTTTCCTCAATAAAAATCCCAAAATGTTGGAAAAGTGTCTCATTCTTCAACGTCTAAGAAGCTCTAGGGTAGAGGCTGCCAGTTACGAAACAAAACATTACCTTTAAAATAAAACATTGATTCTATCTTCATGACGTCAATGTTTTAAGTAGCAATATTTTTCTTTAAGTTTCCAAATCGGATATACCTAAGAAAACTCGACAACAGACATTTTGAAAAATCTAGGATTTCCCAAATACATAAGAGAATATATGCTCTAACATTTTTCGTTTTTATTTTATATTTCCTTTATAAATCGTTATAATACAAAATGCATTTACTTACTATTTTTTTAAATATTTACCAGAAGTTAATATCTTATTTTCAGTAAGATGGCTGTACTTAGCTTGTCAGATTAAATATTAGAAAATTGTCCTCTCAAGAATTTATATATATATATATATATATATATATATATATATATATATATATATATATATATATATATATAAGTAGATCCTTTCGTGGGGTATGTCATGATGTTGCTGAAGGGCTCTTGATCCGAGGAACTTAAATTTTCTTCCTCACTCGGATTAAATCTGATTACTCCCAATTTCCCAGATGCTGTACGATCCCTCGGAGTAACAATAATAATAATAATAACAATAATAATAATAATAATAACAATAATAATAATAATAATAATAATGATAATAATAATAATAATAATAATAATAATAATAATAACAATAATAATAATAATAATAACAACAATAATAACAATAATAATAATAATAATAAAAATAATAATAATAATAATAATAATAATAATAATAATAATAATAATAATAATAATAATAATAATAATCACCAAGTTCTATTTATGTTACTATTAAATAAGGCATAAAACACAATTATTGAAATATTTATTGAAATAATATAAATGGTTTACTATCGACAACAGAAAAAAATACATGTTGCAGAAATAGCGTTTTTTGGGGGACAACGTTTAGCTCTGTGTAGAGGTGGTTTAATTAACCTAACTTATAAAGCTGACTTGGTGAAGGTGACCTGGTGAAGGTGACTTGGTGAAGGTGATTTGGTGAAGGTGACTTGGTGAAGGTGATTTGATGAAGGTGATTTGATGAAGGTGACTTAATGAAGGTGATCTGGTAAAGGTGACTCGATGAAGGGGACTTGTTGAATGTGACTCGATGAAGGCGGCTTGTTGAAGGTGATTTGGTGAAGATGACTTGATGAAGGTGATTCGATGAAGGTGACTTAATAAAGCTGACTTATAAAGCTGACTTGATAAAGCTAACTTGATGAAACTGACTTACAAAGCTGAAAATCTGACCTAATATAAACTTACTCAGACTCGGACATCTGTCCTTCAACTCAGTAAACAGTTGTTCAGTGCAACTAAAACACAATATATTTTAACAACGATCAACATTCCTACTTAAACACTACAAAACATCGCTGAAGTACTAAGCAATATTTCTGCTTGTCCTTTAATTCTCATTAATTCCAGAGCTTAAACAACGCTGCAAATGATGTGTTTTATTTTTCAAGCGTTGAATTCATTGTTTTCACGACTGATTGTCTGACTGTTATTCAGAATTTGTGTATAAGTGTAACCTTGGTATTACCAATAATGGAAACTCCATTCTTAGCCAAAATTAATTAGCATGTTAGGTTTAAGGTCAATTGCCTGCACGAATGTTATTGAGGCTGCATCACCTATTCACTCTCAAGAATACTTTTATCTCAGTAACTCTGGGATTATACACAGAGATGTATATCGCAGTATAAGGGTGTGCATGAATTGTACATACATATATTACACATATGTTTAACAATTCGCAGACAGACGATATTATTTACAGATATTATTTCTCATTCCACACCAGCATTCGAGCCTATAAACTCGGCATCAGAGTACACAGCACTTTATCCACACAGCCAGACTCCAGACTTGGTTGTGTGGATAAAGTACTGTGTACTCTGATGTCGAGTTTGCAGGTTCGAATCCTGCTGTGGACTGTGAGACAATGTTTATATATATACATACATACATATATATATATATATACATATATATATATATATATATATATATATATATATATATATATATATATATATATATATATATATATATATATATGTCGTGCCGAATATGTAAAACTGGTCAATTAGCAAGAACTCATTTAAAATTAAGTCCTTTCGAAAATTTTCTCTTATACGGTTAAACATATATTTTTTTCATTAATGTTAATGTAAAAATTTTTAATTTTGCACAAAAAGAATCTTATAAAACTTACCTAACCTTATTATAACAAGAACAATTTATTTTAGCTTAACCCAACAATATATATTTTAGATTTGTTTACAATAATTTAATACTAAACACAGTGAAATATATTTTTTTTCGTTACGTTCAGAATGATTTTGGCGAAATTATTGCATACAAAAACTTTCGCTTGTCCTATATGGCGAGATGAGCGTTGCTATTTAAGCCAAGATGGCAAGTTCTGCCTGTTCGGCACGACATATATATATATATATATATATATATATATATATATATATATATATATATATATATATATATATATATATATATATATGTATATATATATATATATATATATATATATATATATATATATATATATATATATGTATATATATATATATATATATATATATATATATATATATATATATATATATATATATATATATATATATATATATATATATATATATATATTTCAACAAGTCGGTCGTCTCCCACCGAGGCAGGGTGACCCCAAAAAAAAAGAAAGAAAATCCCCAAAAAGAAAATACTTTCATCATCATTCAACACTTTCACCACACTCACACATTATCACTGCTTTTGCAGAGGTGCTCAGAATACAACAGTTTAGAAGCATATACGTATAGAGATACACAACATATCCCTCCAAACTGCCAATATCCCAAACTCCTCCTTTAAAGTGCAGGCATTGTACTTCCCATTTCCAGGACTCAAGTCCGACTATATGAAAATACCCGGTTTCCCTGAATCCCTTCACTAAATATTACCCTGCTCACACTCCAACAGATCGTCAGGTCCCAAGTATCATTCGTCTCCATTCACTCCTATCTAACACGCTCATGCACGCTTGCTGGAAGTCCAAGCCCCTCACCCACAAAACCTCCTTTACCTCCTCTTTCCAACCCTTTCGAGGACGACCCCTACCCCTCTTTCCTTCCCCTATAGATTTATATGCTTTCCATGTCATTCTACTTTGATCCATTCTCTCTAAATGACCAAACCACCTCAACAACCCCTCTTCTGCCCTCTGACTAATGCTTTTATTAACTCCACACCTTCTCCTAATTTCCACACTCCGAATTTTCTGCATAATATTTACACCACACATTGCCCTTAGACAGGACATCTCCACTGCCTCCAACCGTCTCCTCGCTGCTGCATTTACCACCCAAGCTTCACATCCATATAAGAGTGTTGGTACTACTATACTTTCATACATTCCCTTCTTTGCCTCCATAGATAACGTTTTTTGACTCCACATATACCTCAACGCACCACTCACCTTTTTTCCCTCATCAATTCTATGATTAACCTCATCCTTCATAAATCCATCCGCCGACACGTCAACTCCCAAGTATCTGAAAACATTCACTTCTTCCATACTCCTCCTCCCCAATTTGATATCCAATTTTTCTTTATCTAAATCATTTGATACCCTCATCACCTTACTCTTTTCTATGTTCACTTTCAACTTTCTGCCTTTACACACATTCTCAAACTCATCCACTAACCTTTGCAATTTTTCTTTAGAATCTCCCATAAGCACAGTATCATCAGCAAAAGTAACTGTGTCAATATATATATATATATATATATATATATATATATATATATATATATATATATATATATATATATATATATATATATATATATATAATATATAAATGAACTCACCGTGGTCTCGACAGGTAGCAGGTCCATCATCGTTGTACTACTGAGCTGTGGTTAGGGCGACAGTAACCCACTGCTGGTGACCTCTGAAGCAGACATGTCACATACGTGTTGTTATTGGAACCTTTCCATTTGCAAGCCTCGTAGCTCAGTGGTAGAACACTGGACTCTGGACTATGAAGCCATTATAATAAGTTCTATAGCTTTCATAATTATTAAAGTAACTTTGTGCATGTGTCGTAAAGTATAATTATCAAATAGCTCATAAATAGACTACATATACATAGAAAATGAATACACAGGCACAGAAAAAAGTACATAAACACACGGGAAATATATGCATATGCATACTCCACAAATACTCTCATCCACCTCACGCCACAAATGTATACATACGGATTTCTTGTGCACACAAGTAGTATAAACATGCCCTTTACTCGCGCAAACAACACAAATACGCACTTATGCTTCACACACAGACGCACAGACACAGACACAAACACTCACACACACACACACACACGCACACACACACACACACACACACACACACACACACACACACACACACACACACACACACACACACACACACATACTCAACACTCACACAAATACACACACACACACACACACACACACACACACACACACAACGCCAGCGGAATGGGAGGCAATCAGATTTCGATACGAAGAAGTGAAAGGTACTTCCAATTAAGCACATAACACAGGCAAAGATAGCCAGTATAAGTATAAATAAGCTGCGTATCGGAGAGTACACAGCACCAGTATTGAACCCACACCTCACCAGTCAAGAAACACATTCATCTCTTAAGCAGAGATTAAAGTAAATTCCTGGTGTATATATGTTGTTACACATCTCTAGGTGTATATAGTTACACACCTCTCAGTGTATATTGTTACACACCTCTCAATGTATATTGTTACACACCTCTCAGTGTATATTGTTACACACCTCTCAGTGTATATTGTTACACACCTCTCAGTGTATATTGTTACACACCTCTCAGTGTATATTGTTACACACCTCTCAGTGTATATTGTTACACACCTCTCAGTGTACATTGTTACACATCTCTCAGTGTATATTGTTACACACCTCTCAGTGTATATTGTTAAACACCTCTCAATGTATATTGTTACACACCTCTCAGTGTATATATCCTTGTAAATTATTATTATTGTTAAATATAAATTTGTTATGAATTCGTTGTTTCGTTGGTCCCTTCATGGAGAAACGCTAAGCCCGTAAGGGATGTATAACGTATGGGGAATGAGAGGTAATCATGTTTGATCCGAGGAATGGAATTTTTAAAACATGGATAGGGAAACGCTAAATCCGTAGGTGGGTCACTCATCGTTTGGGGAATGGACGATAATTCGGCTTGATTCAAGCAGAGGATGCCTCTACTTCCATGGATCAAGAGCTTTTCACAAGGGCCAAGGCACCTCTCTGGAAGGGTCGAAGAATGGAAAGATAGCTCCAGTTCCCTGGATTATGAGCTGTTCACCAGCAACAAGGCCCTCTGGTAGCAGTAATGACATTGAATAACGACAGGAGGATGAATGAGACACATATGGGAATCTTTTTGAAGACGTTTCGCCCTCCAGTGGCTTTATCAATTCTAGTGTCTAATTTCGACATCTTTAAATAACAATAATATTGCTAGAATTACCGACAATATGTTGGGTAAAAGGACACAAGCGTAACTAATGTGACATTTCAATGTGGCAACGTTTGGCTCTCCAGAAGCTTTGTCAAGCCATCGTAACGGCTTGACAAAGCTCCTGGAGAGTGAAACGTTTCCACAGTAAAGATTCCCAAATGTTGCAAAAATATCTAATTCTTCAGCAATTGTAGATTTCTAAAGTATCTTGAAATTCTGTGAAGTTTCTCTGCCAAAATGGGCATTTGTTGTACCGTTTATTTCTTAATTTATCGATCGTAAATTTGGAAGAAAAATTGCATTATATGCATTTAAACTTGCGAAATTTTGTTACTATGGATTTAAAAGTGGGGCACCATATCCCCTGTTATATATCACAATTGTTTTTATTTCACCATCTCGATATTTGTAAAATATTTTGAGTTGTTAGTGTAGTGTGAGTCACGCTATTGTTTTTTTCTGGATTTTGTTAATGCCGCCCAGCTGCTTATGTTCACGGGGAAGTGTTGAAGTTTTTTCAACGCTATGTTCCTCAGTGGTTCTTGAACACTGTTACTTAGTGGTTCTTCAACACGATGTTCCTCAGTGGTTCTTGAACACTGTTACTTAGTGGTCCTTCAACACGATGTTCCTCAGTGGTTCTTGAACACTGTTACTTAGTGGTCCTTCAACACGATGTTCCTCAGTGGTTCTTGAACACTGTTACTTAGTGGTTCTTCAACACGATGTTCCTCAGTGGTTCTTGAACACTGTTACTTAGTGGTCCTTCAACACGATGCTCCTCAGTGGTTCTTGAACACTGTTACTTAGTGGTCCTTCAACACGATGTTCCTCAGTGGTTCTTGAACACTGTTACTTAGTGGTCCTTCAACACGATGTTCCTCAGTGGTTCTTGAACACTGTTACTTAGTGGTCCTTCAACACGATGTTCCTCAGTGGTTCTTGAACACTGTTACTTAGTGGTCCTTCAACACGATGTTCCTCAGTGGTTCTTGAACACTGTTACTTAGTGGTCCTTCAACACGATGTTCCTCAGTGGTTCTTGAACACTGTTACTTAGTGGTCCTTCAACACTGTTACTCGGTGGTCCTTCAACGCTATGTTTCTCAGTGGTTCTCGAACACTGTTACTTAGTGGTTCTTCAACACGATGTTCCTCAGTGGTTCTTGAACACTGTTACTTAGTGGTCCTTCAACACTGTTACTCGGTGGTCCTTCAACACGATGTTCGTCAGTGGTTCTTGAACACTGTTTCTCAGTGGTTCTCGAGCACTGTTACTCAGTAGTCCTTCAACACTGTCACTCGGTGGTCCTTCAACGCTATGTTCCTCAGTGGTTCATGAATACTATCACTCAGTGGCCCTTCAACACTATGTTCCTCAGTGGTTCTTCAACACAATGTTCCTCAGTGGTCCTTGAACAATGGGGGATCACAGAATACCTTCGGTAGCAGCGACTCAGTCACTGAAGAGACAGAGGTAGGTTAAGTCTTCTCTCCCTCAAGGCTTCTCTCTCTCTTCGATGCTTTCACAACTTTTATCAAACCATCCATAATCTTCATGTGAATTATTTTCTATTTCAGCTATTGGCCATTACAGACTAACTTTTCTACGTTGAGCTTCACCATGCATTTACATTTCTAATCGATTATTTTTTTTTTCTAAATCTTCGTCCAATTATTTTGATTTTCTAGCATGAATTATGGGTTTGAATCGGAAGACATATTTATAGAGCTATTTATTCGCGCGAGTGTGTGAGTGTGTATGTGTGTATGTGTGTGTGTGTGAGTGTGTGTGTGTGTATGTGTATGTGTGTGTGTATGTGTGTGTGAGTGTGTCTGTGTGTTTAGTCTTCTCATACTACCCGCCCCATTCATATTTACAGCTGGCCAATATCTGTACACTGTTTGCTATATCGCACTTCTGTTATTGGCTGCTGCCTACGCCCTTTTATATGTCACAGCCTCCGTTTCACTGGCAGTAAGGCCTGATTTATGCTTGATTGAAATTGAAAAGCACCATGCATCACAATAATGCTTTTTTTTCAAAAAGAGTATTTTTATTTGCTCTGGTGTACAATTCTCTGCATTATGGAGTGTGTTTGGTTATGCATATATATGTATATGTCGTGCCGAATAGGTACAGCTTGTCAATTATCAAGAACTCATTTAAAATTAAGTCCTTTCTAAAATTTTCTCTTATACGTTTAAAACTATACTTTTTTCATTTATGTTAATGTAGAAATAAATAATTTTGTACCAAAAGAGCCTTAGAAAACTTACCTAACCTTATTATTACAAGTTCAATTTAATTTAGCCTAATCCAGTTAAATATACTTTAGATAAGTTTACAATAATTTAATAATAAACAAACACAATGAAATATGTTTTTTTACGTTACGTTCAGGATGATATTTGCGAAATTACTGCATACAAAAATTTTCGCTTGCCTTATTAGGCAAGAAGAGCGTTGCTATTTAAGCCAAAATCGCAAGTTTTACCTATTCGGCACACACACACACACACACACACACACACACACACACACACACACACACACACACACACACACACACACACACACATATATATATATATATATATATATATATATATATATATATATATATATATATATATATATATATATATATATATATATATATATATATATATATATATATATATATATATATATGTATATATATATATATATATATATATATATATAATATATATATATATATATATATATATATATATATATATATATATATGTATATAATATATATATACATATATGTTATATATATATGTTATATATATATATATAATTATATATATATATACATATATATATATATATATATGTATATAATATATATATACATATATGTTATATATATATATATATATATATATATATATATATATGTATATACATATATATATATATATATATATATATATATATATATATATATATATATATATATATATATATATGCATATATATATATATATATATATATATATATATATATATATATATATATATATATATATATATATATATATATATATATATATATATATATATATATATATATATATATATATATATATATATATATATATATATATATATATATATATATATATATATATATATATATATATATATATGTATATATATATAACGAAATATGTTGAGTCCCATAGCCTCGATGTAAAATGTCTTCAAGGAAAAGTGTGTTGGTGCACTCAGTGGCCACTTTATTTGGTACAACTTACTAGTATTGGATAGGGCTCTCCTTTGCCTACAGAACAGCCTTAACTCTTCATGACATAGATTTAACAAGGTACTGGAAATATTCGACAGAGATTCGGCTCCATGGTGGTGTGGCAGCCTCATGCAGTTGCTCTAGATTTGTTGGATGCATATTCATGCTGGGAATCTCCTGCTCCACAACATCCCAAAGATTTCAGCCAATTTCTGAGCCTATCATCTGCATGTAGCTGCAGAAATAGCGATTCGTCAGACGAGGCGACAGTTTGCCAGTCTTCATCTCTCCAGTTTTGGTGAACCTGTGATCACTGTCGTCAGTTTCCTGTTCTTACCTGACTGGAGTGAAACATGATGTGGTTCTCTGCTGCTGGAGCCCATACACTTCAAAGTTTAGCTATTTGTGCGTTTAGAGACGCTCTTCTGCATAGCACTGTTGTAACACGTGGTTATTTGAGTTATTTTCGCCTCCTTGTCAGCTTGAAACATTCTGGCCCATCTTCTCTCACCTCTTTCATTGTCCACAAAACTGGCGCTCAATGGATGTTTTGTGCTTTTTACCCCATTCTCTGTAAATTCTAGTGACTGTTGTGCGTGAAAATCCCAGGAGATCAGCAGTTTCTGAGATACTCAGCCAACCCGTCTGTCACCAACTGAACCTCTTGATCATGTCTGCATCATTTTAGGCATTGAGATGCTGCCACGTGATCGGCTGATTAGATATTTGTGTACAGGTGTACCTAATAAAGTGTTCACTATATAAGAACATAAGAACATAAACACAGACACAAACACATTACATATATATATATATATATATATATATATATATATATATATATATATATATATATATATATATGTGTGTGTGTGTGTGTGTGTGTGTGTGTGTGTGTGTGTGTGTGTGTGTGTGTGTGTGTGTGTGTGTGTGTGTGTGTGTGTGTGTGTAAACTTGAATTTTGTAAATATATTCTGGTAACTGTAGTGCAGAAAATTGTGAACAGGAACAGTTGAGAGCCACCGACTAGAAATTGAAACATTTCAACTCCTGACTCAAGTAAAGTTTTCACCATGATTATGGTGGTGCTGGTGTATGGTTGGTTGATGGTGGTGGTGGTGTATGGTTGGTTGATGGTGGTGGTGGTGTATGGTTGGTTGATGGTGGTGGTGGTGTATGGTTGGTTGATGGTGGTGGTGGTGTATGGTTGGTTGATGGTGGTGCTGGTGTATGGTTGGTTGATGGTGGTGGTGGTGTATGGTTGGTTGATGGTGGTGCTGGTGTATGGTTGGTTGATGGTGGTGGTGGTGTATGGTTGGTTGATGGTGGTGCTGGTGTATGGTTGGTTGATGGTGGTGCTGGTGTATGGTTGGTTGATGGTGGTAGTGGTGTATGGTTGGTTGATGGTGGTGGTGGTGTATGGTTGGTTGATGGTGGTGGTGGTGTATGGTTGGTTGATGGTGGTGCTGGTGTATGGTTGGTTGATGGTGGTGGTGGTGTATGGTTGGTTGATGGTGGTGCTGGTGTATGGTTGGTTGATGGTGGTGGTGGTGTATGGTTGATTGATGGTGGTGCTGGTGTATGGTTGGTTGATGGTGGTGGTGGTGTATGGTTGGTTGATGGTGGTGCTGGTGTATGGTTGGTTGTTGGTGGTGCTGGTGTATGGTTGGTTGATGGTGGTGCTGGTGTATGGTTGGTTGATGGTGGTGCTGGTGTATGGTTGGTTGATGGTGGTGCTGGTGTATGGTTGGTTGATGGTGGTGCTGGTGTATGGTTGGTTGATGGTGGTGCTGGTGTATGGTTGGTTGATGGTGGTGCTGGTGTATGGTTGGTTGATGGTGGTGCTGGTGTATGGTTGGTTGATGGTGGTGCTGGTGTATGGTTGGTTGATGGTGGTGCTGGTGTATGGTTGGTTGATGGTGGTGCTGGTGTATGGTTGGTTGATGGTGGTGCTGGTGTATGGTTGGTTGATGGTGGTGCTGGTGTATGGTTGGTTGATGGTGGTGGTGGTGTATGGTTGGTTGATGGTGGTGCTGGTGTATGGTTGGTTGATGGTGGTGCTGGTGTATGGTTGGTTGATGGTGGTGCTGGTGTATGGTTGGTTGATGGTGGTGCTGGTGTATGGTTGGTTGATGGTGGTGGTGGTGTATTGGTGGTTGATGGTGGTGCTGGTGTATAGTTGGTTGATAGTGGTGGTGGTGTATGGTTGGTTGATGGTGGTGGTGGTGTATGGTTGGTTGATGGTGGTGGTGGTGTATGGTTGGTTGATGGTGGTGCTGGTGTATGGTTGGTTGATGGTGGTGCTGGTGTATGGTTGGTTGATGGTGGTGCTGGTGTATGGTTGGTTGATGGTGGTGGTGGTGTATGGTTGGTTGATGGTGGTGCTGGTGTATGGTTGGTTGATGGTGGTGCTGGTGTATGGTTGGTTGATGGTGGTGCTGGTGTATGGTTGGTTGATGGTGGTGCTGGTGTATGGTTGGTTGATGGTGGTGCTGGTGTATGGTTGGTTGATGGTGGTGCTGGTGTATGGTTGGTTGATGGTGGTGCTGGTGTATGGTTGGTTGATGGTGGTGGTGGTGTATGGGTGGTTGATGGTGGTGCTGGTGTATAGTTGGTTGATAGTGGTGGTGGTGTATGGTTGGTTGATGGTGGTGGTGGTGTATGGTTGGTTGATGGTGGTGGTGGTGTATGGTTGGTTGATGGTGGTGCTGGTGTATGGTTGGTTGATGGTGGTGCTGGTGTATGGTTGGTTGATGGTGGTGGTGGTGTATGGTTGGTTGATGGTGGTGCTGGTGTATGGTTGGTTGATGGTGGTGGTGGTGTATGGTTGGTTGATGGTGGTGCTGGTGTATGGTTGGTTGATGGTGGTGCTGGTGTATGGTTGGTTGATGGTGGTGCTGGTGTATGGTTGGTTGATGGTGGTGGTGGTGTATTGGTGGTTGATGGTGGTGCTGGTGTATAGTTGGTTGATAGTGGTGGTGGTGTATGGTTGGTTGATGGTGGTGGTGGTGTATGGTTGGTTGATGGTGGTGGTGGTGTATGGTTGGTTGATGGTGGTGCTGGTGTATGGTTGGTTGATGGTGGTGCTGGTGTATGGTTGGTTGATGGTGGTGCTGGTGTATGGTTGGTTGATGGTGGTGGTGGTGTATGGTTGGTTGATGGTGGTGCTGGTGTATGGTTGGTTGATGGTGGTGCTGGTGTATGGTTGGTTGATGGTGGTGCTGGTGTATGGTTGGTTGATGGTGGTGCTGGTGTATGGTTGGTTGATGGTGGTGCTGGTGTATGGTTGGTTGATGGTGGTGCTGGTGTATGGTTGGTTGATGGTGGTGCTGGTGTATGGTTGGTTGATGGTGGTGGTGGTGTATGGGTGGTTGATGGTGGTGCTGGTGTATAGTTGGTTGATAGTGGTGGTGGTGTATGGTTGGTTGATGGTGGTGGTGGTGTATGGTTGGTTGATGGTGGTGGTGGTGTATGGTTGGTTGATGGTGGTGCTGGTGTATGGTTGGTTGATGGTGGTGCTGGTGTATGGTTGGTTGATGGTGGTGGTGGTGTATGGTTGGTTGATGGTGGTGCTGGTGTATGGTTGGTTGATGGTGGTGGTGGTGTATGGTTGGTTGATGGTGGTGCTGGTGTATGGTTGGTTGATGGTGGTGCTGGTGTATGGTTGGTTGATGGTGGTGCTGGTGTATGGTTGGTTGATGGTGGTGCTGGTGTATGGTTGGTTGATGGTGGTGCTGGTGTATGGTTGGTTGATAGTGGTGGTGGTGTATGGTTGGTTGATGGTGGTGCTGGTGTATGGTTGGTTGATGGTGGTGCTGGTGTATGGTTGGTTGATGGTGGTGCTGGTGTATGGGTGGTTGATGGTGGTGCTGGTGTATAGTTGGTTGATAGTGGTGGTGGTGTATGGTTGGTTGATGGTGGTGCTGGTGTATAGTTGGTTGATAGTGGTGGTGGTGTATGGTTGGTTGATGGTGGTGCTGGTGTATGGTTGGTTGATGGTGGTGCTGGTGTATGGGTGGTTGATGGTGGTGCTGGTGTATAGTTGGTTGATAGTGGTGGTGGTGTATGGTTGGTTGATGGTGGTGCTGGTGTATAGTTGGTTGATAGTGGTGGTGGTGTATGGTTGGTTGATGGTGGTGCTGGTGTATAGTTGGTTGATAGTGGTGGTGGTGTATGGTTGGTTGATGGTGGGTGCAGTTTTTGGCTGTTTGGTGCCTCGTCTTATGTTTCGTCTTTGATGTATGTCATGTCTATTTCTCTCCTTGACGTGCGTCCTGTCTCGTATTCTGTCTGTGGCGTGTGCGTTGTCTCGTGTTCTGTCCTTCCAATGACACTACCAATGCAATAATCCACTACCCATACAATAACACACTACCCATACAATAACACACTACCCATACAATAACACACTACCCATACAATAACACACTACCCATACAATAACACACTACCCATACAATAACACACTACCCATACAATAACACACTACCCATACAATAACACACTACCCATACAATAACACACTACCCATACAATAACACACTACCCATACAATAACACACTACCCATACAATAACACACTACCCATACAATAACACACTACCCATACAATAATAGTCTGGTCCATTCCTATACAAACTAATATATTGTTTTAACTTTTATCAATTAATCAGGTTCCATGTTTTCCAAAATTTCACCCATTTATTAGTTTGCCTTTCTCTAGTATACATTGCTCCCCTTCCCGTCTCTCTCTTTCTCTCTCTCTCTCTCTCTCTCTCTCTCTCTCTCTCTCTCTTTCTCTCTCTCTCTCTCTCTCTCTCTCTCTCTCTCTCTTTCTCTTTCTCTTTCTCTCTCTCTCTCTCTCTCTCTCTCTCTCTCTCTCTCTCTCTCTCTCTCTCTATATATATATATATATATATATATATATAAATATATATATATATATATATATATATATATATATCCGGCCTTGCTTATCTTGCAACATTATACTTTTCCCTCTCGCTTCCCTTCTCTTCGCTTTCCTCTCCTGACCAGCCGGGCTGTGGCTCGTACGTTGGTTTGCGTGCAGCCAGCAGTAACAGTCTGGTTGATCAGGCTCTGATCCACCAGGAGGCCTGGTCACAGACCGGGCCGCGGGGGCGTTGACCCCCGGAACTCTCTCCAGGTAAACTGCAGGTAATAGCTAATATTTATAAAGAGATTCAGGGAAACCGGTTAGCCGGACTTGAGTACTGGAGGTAGGAAGTACAGTGGTGCACCCTGAAGTAGGGGTGGACACATCTTGTAGTTTTTGAACTATAGTATCTGTATGCCTCTGGCAAGACAGTGATGGAATGAGTAATCGTAAAAGTGTTTCTTTTTTTCGGGCCACCTTGCCTCGGTTGGATTTAAAGACTCGAATTAGGGCGAGTTTAAAATTATTACCAACCCGGTTGGGGCTAGAGTTCGAGCCTACGAAATAAAAAAAACATGATTAAATATTTCTTCAAGTCCCCCAGTCCGAGTAGGTCCGATGATGCAGTCCAATGGCGTGACTGGTGTGAAACGCGAAGCGAAAGCAATAGGTGTCACGTAGTTGGATTGTTAGAGACTCACCTCACACACTGAACTTCGTGGTTCGATCCCCGGTAAAGGTGGAAAGATTAGGATGTATTTCCTTAAGATACTTGCTGTTTTTGCTCATCTATCAGTAAAATAGGTACTTGGGCGTTAGCCGACCAGTGTGGTCACATCCCGGGGATAAAACTGACCTAATTTGCTCGAAATGCTCTGCATAATAAGGGTCTTTCTAGTAGTGTGTCATTGATGTCAGCTAGTCCTGTATACCTTGAACATGTACTTGTAGAAATAAAAGATTGTTATTAATAGGCAAATCTCACGAACATTGTGACATCATTCCAAACTCGGAACATTACAATGCTTTTGATAAGACGCGATATGTGGTAATGTACAGAAGACCTTTCGTCTGTCAAGGACAATCAGCAATCATCTGGAAACCTATGGAGTCCCTGGTGGGCGAAACGTTTTCTCAAAAACATGCCATAAACAGCATACTGTGTCTTAATAACGTGCTTGTCGGTGAATAATGCCACTTGACTCACGAAATCGTAATGACACGATTGCAAACAAACCATACCATGGGCGGGATTTGAACCCGCGGTCTGGAGTTTTGAGACTCTCTGACCGCGGGTTCAAATCCCGCCCGTGGTATGGTTTAATTATACCACTGATATACAGTACAGAGTAGAGAATAAACGGTACAATACCGTGACTGGGGCAATACACAAATAAGTCCCATATATGATAAAAAAAAGTACAAAGTGTGTGTGTGTGTATGTGTGTGTGTGTGTGTGTGTGTGTGTGTGTGTGTGTGTGTGTGTGTGTGTGTGTGTGTGTGTGTGTGTGTGTGTGTGTGTGTGTGTGTGTGTGTGTGTGTGTGTGTGTGTGTGTGTGTGTGTGTGTGTGTGAGCGTGCGTCCGCAACATTTCAAGTATAAAAGAAAGAGAAAAGCTTTGTGTGTAGCGTGGAAACCAAAGCCCTCAATAGATTGAGGGAAAATCATCGAGGCAAGCTTATGGGAAATATTATTTACGTGTAAAGTGGCAGAGAAGTGAAGGTGAACGAAATATATAAGCACTGCAAAAGTGGCGAAAAGAGAAGAGGTAAAATTGTTGGCCAACGACAAGTATCATATATCTGTCTAATATATCATTAATAATATACCCTATAAAATATATACGTGTTCAGAAGGATATAGCCCATAAACAAGACTCTACCCCACCATCAAGACTCTACCCCACCATCAAGACTCTACCCCACCATCAAGAATCTACCCCACCATCAAGAATCTACCCCACCATCAAGAATCTACCCCACCATCAAGAATCTACCCCACCATCAAGACTCTACCCCACCATCAAGAATCTACCCCACCATCAAGACTCTACCCCACCATCAAGACTCTACCCCACCATCAAGACTCTACCCCACCATCAACAATCTACCCCACCATCAAGACTCTACCCCACCATCAACAATCTACCCCACCATCAAGACTCTACCCCACCATCAAGAATCTACCCCACCATCAAGACTCTACCCCACCATCAAGAATCTACTCCACCATCAAGACTCTACCCCTCCATCAAGAATCTACCCCACCATCAAGAATCTACCCCACCATCAAGAATCTATCCCACCATCAAGACTCTACCCCTCCATCAAGAATCTACCCCACCATCAAGAATCTACCCCACCATCAAGAATCTACCCCACCATCAAGAATCTACCCCACCATCAAGAATCTACCCCACCATCAAGACTACCCCTCCATCAAGAATCTACCCCACCATCAAGACTCTACCCACCATCAAGACTCTACCCACCATCAAGACTCTACCCACCATCAAGACTCTACCCCACCATCAAGACCTCAGGGTTTCATACCTATGATTGTGTTCAGTCTTTAATTCACTGAAAAAATAAATTTATAAAAATGATGAAAAAATGAACATGTCGCTTGTGTCATCACATTAAATAATACATTTTTTTTAGTTTACAAAAAAAACATTCCTTTCATGCAAATTGCAAAAGAAAAAAAATACCCATATTTAACTATTAACAATTTGTCAATTTTTTTTTTAAGTTTTTCAGTTGTGTCAATTTTATTTTTAAATATTCTTTTACTGTTTGCGTAATGATCTTATTTTTCTGTTGTATGTTGTCCAGTCACGTATTTTTGCTGCATCGACACCATGCCTAACCCTTCTAGGGTAGGGTAGGTGCCTGAGCCCGAGCCTTTAGCTCATAAGACTGTCATTCCCATTTGCCCCCTTGTGGCGGGGATGGTAGACCAGAGACGCCTAGCTTGTGGCTAGGCCTGGGGACAGTTGGTCCCGAAGATGAGGAGGTACTTGTGCCTCCTCCCATGGGAGACTTAGGTCTCAGACACTCCCTAAAGAGGGAGCCAAGGCCGGGCCACCACTTGGAAAAGGCCCGGGGCGGGAGAATACCAGCGAATCTTTAATAATAATAATTCTGCTGCACAGAAAATCAGTTCCAAGCATAAATTAAGCAAAATTAAGCAAAATTAAGAAAAATGTTTCGAAATCGCAGAACAGGCGAAATATTCACAAACACTAATCTTACGTCGAAGGAGACTCGAACCTACTAACCTTGGGGCGAGGAATCCTATATACATCAAGAGAATCTTGTATACACAGCGAAGCTTACACAGCGTGGAATGTATGTCTATCTGTTTACAAGTTTTCCTTTGCATGTCTGATCTTTACATGTATAAATTTTCTCATTCTTTCTGCGTTATGCTTGTTAACGTGTCATCACATCTCTGTATCTTCATACTTATCACAATTATCTATATTCACATCTTTCTCTATAGCTAAACATACATCTATGTAACATGGCATCATTTTATACGTGATATAAAACTTTTGCTTGATTAGAGACCTGAAAAATATTCATTGCATCAATCGATAAATTATATATATATATATATATATATATATATATATATATATATATATATATATATATATATATATATATATATATATATATATATATATATATATGTATAAAGTTTTTCTTCTTCTCTTTTTTATTAAAAGTCTACAGGAGAAGGGGTTACTAGCCCATTGCTCCCGGCATTTTAGTCGCCTCATACGACACGCATGGCTTACGGAGGAAAGATTCTTTTCCACTTCCCCATGGACAATAGAAGAAATAAAGAGGAACAAGAGCTATTTAGAAAAAGGAGAAAAACCTAGATGTATGTATATATATATGCATGTGCGTGTCTGTGAAGTGTGACCAAAGTGTAAGTAGGAGTAGCAAGATATCCCTGTTATCTAGCGTGTTTATGAGACAGAAAAAGAAACCAGCAATCCTACCATCATGCAAAATAAATTACAGGTTTCTGTTTCACAGTCATCTGGCAGGACGGTAGTACTTCCCTGGGTGGTTGCTGTCTACCAACCTACTACCTAGAGTGCCTGCACTCTGAAGGAGGGGTGTTAATGTTGCAGTTTAAAAACTGTAGTGTAAAGCACCCTTCTGGCAAGAGAGTGATGGAGTGAATGATGGTGAAAGTTTTTCTTTTTCGGGCCACCCTGAATTGGTGGGAATCGGCCAGTGTGATAATAATATATATATATATATATATATATATATATATATATATATATATATATATATATATATATATATATATATATATATGGAGATGAAAAAAAGAATATTATTTTTAGATAAATTCTACAACAACTTTGAACATTCAGCTGGGAAGTAGTTACCTGCTCTTGAAATATATTTTGAATAAAACAAGATTTGTTCGCTATCAATGCAATACGTGGCCTCTAAAATACGGATTCTGACCCGAATATTCACATTGCCGCTCTGTTATTAAATTCTATATAAAAGTATTTTAAGTATGCGTTCTCGCCATTGCTAAATTCATTCATTTAAAAGAATTCATTAAGAGGTTCGCGAGTTCATCAATTAATCCGATAAATGTTTAATTAGAAACGAATATTGATGTGGAAAAATATTCCAGCCTTATGTTACTGAAAACTGAGTTTGAATAAAAGTAGAAAGTAAATCTTGTCAATAATAACACTATTTTTTTTCCTTTCAAGTAATATTGAGCAACATTGTGAATGTTATTCTGGCGAGCTCTCAACGAGGAGTCGTAGCTGTATATAATTAAAGACAAAAAGTCACTGAGTGTGGCAGGTTCCTCTATTTAAATATACCTACATATATATATACATATATATATATATATATATATATATATATATATATATATATATATATATATATATATATATATATATATATATATATATATATATATATATATTGGTTCTCCCTTACCATGAAAACTTGGTTGATATGCCTTCTCTTCTTAAGACTTTTAATATTAAAGTTGTATTCAAAAATCTTGATACAGTAAAAAAACTTTTGATAAAGAATTCCCCCCAAAATGCTGATGGATGTGTCTATAAGATTCCTTGTAAAATTTGCGATAAAGTTTATTACGGTCAAACTGGTAAAAATCTCGAACTAAGATTAAAACAACATAAATATAGCATTAGAACTGGACAAGATTCCAATGCTCTATTTATTCATGTAAGAGATTTTAACCATCCAATTGATTTTCAAAAAGTTGAGAAAGTTGTATCAAGCAAGTCCATGGTCGACAGGAATATAATTGAATCTTGTTTCATAAAAAGCAGTTTTGACAATAATATGAATATTTCCTTTGGTTTATATAAATTAGATCCATTTATAATTAATAGAATTTGGGAAGAATTTAATAATACACTGGACAAATAATTTTTTAATTTTCTTGGGTAGAATAGCTTGGGGGTGAGTTGTGCAAAGGACCTATCCAAGTTGGCTCGCCGCGCGTCACGTGTTTAACCGTTGTGGGATCTGATAGTGAGGTTAGGTTAGGTAAGGTTCGTGCTGGCCGGGCCCCTTATATAGCTTCCTTGGATGCTTCACTTTCATAGTTCCTTGATAATGTGAGTAGTCACGAAAGCGCTTGGAATTTCTCTATTCTTTCAGAGTGGTTGTTTTGCATATATATATATATATATATATATATATATATATATATATATATATATATATATATATATATATATATATATATATATATATATATATATATATTATATATATATATATATATATATATATATATATATATATATATATATATATATATATATATATATATATATATATATATAATATATATATATAAGGAGAGAGTGACGGAAAGAGAGTCTGGAAAATCAACAGCTCTAACTCTTTCAAGAGTGAGTGCAGTCAGTCAGCTGTGGCAGACATAATACTAGCCCACCACTTAACTGACTTAGCTATAGCACCCTCAAAAAAATGTCTCAAATTCGTATCCCACTGAAATTTTAATATAACCAGCGGTCACCAACTGCCATCCCACCTTAAGATTTTACAGAGATTTCTCTCCGCCACCTCTAGAATCACAGCGTAGCTCTGGTTCCAGCTGCTGTCTTCGAAACGTAAACAAATAATTAGATTTTTTTCCAGATGCTGAGCCGAGTCTTGAATTATGGGCATGATTATCATTAGACTTCCTCCAAACTACTCAGCTGTTGCGGCATTGTTATGAACTGTAACCTGTTACAGTCTGAACACTTTGTAATTAGCAGGCCCAATATTACTTTTAATTGAACTGATAGAATTGTAACGTGCCTGAATTGTAACGTGCTGGAACTGTAACGTGCTCTAATTGTAACGTGCTGGAACTGTAACGTGCTCTAATTGTAACGTGCTCTAATTGTAACGTGCTCTAATTGTAATGTGCTGGAATTACACTACAAAGATAGTGAAGGACTTTATATTTTATTTTTCTTTATTTAAGAATTCTTTTCTTAAACTTCTTAATGTAATTTAAATAAACAGTAGTGTCAAGGTTAGTTGTTCATAAGTTCTTGTATTAATGCAACAAATTATCTAGGTATTTGCAGTTTATCTTACACAAATTCCTATCAGATTTCGAAAATATTTCCAAAGTTGCTTTGAAAGCTTTGCAACATAAGGTTTATTAGTCTTCAAGTAAGTCCTGTAGGCATAAATTCACTATTATTCAATAAAGTAGTAATGTAAATATCAGAGACTGAACTGATTTTGAGAGAGAACGAACTTGTTTAAACAGTATGTTCTCACAGACCCATTTTCACCACCTCTCACCAATATTGAAGAAGAGATATATGTCACACAATAACGTCTACTGAAACACCTTATGACGTAGCTTTATCATCAGGTAAAACCATGTTCTGCATCGTGTGTCTTGTTCCAGTGTCGTCTGCGGTACGCCATTTGGATCAAGTATCGCGTTGCCGATAATGTCGCCACACAGCTCTCTCGCCAACATAACAGTGTCAGTCTCTCTCTCGCGCCTCTCCAGCCAACATTCCATCAACAGCCACACCGCCAGAACTCGATAATACCCCTCACTGCGTAATCGAATTATATAGACTCACACCCTTGATAATGAAAATTGAAAACCGCTCTTTAGAGTCGGCTAAAATATAAAAAATACTTTTGTAGAGTGAACGTGTGTTGGGGTTTATGCTCTTCTAATGCACAGTGTACAATTATATAACTCGTGAAATAAATTATTTATATTTGAATGCCTAGCATTTTATTAGTAATGTTCGGTGTTGCATGAGCGAGATCGCATGAAAAAAAATAGAGTTTTATTTTTGTACAGGCTGTAAGAGAAATAAAACAAATTGTCAAATGCCCGCTCACAAAAAAAAACCCTGTCCTCCAAACAGATCTTTCTTTGTCGCACGCATTATAGGCGGTTTATTTCTACTTGATTAAAACCTGTACTAAAATTAAAAATTTGTTACCATAGGTTAGGTTAGAATAATGCAAATTAAACTTTATTTATGTATAATTAAGAGACAATAACTGTTAAACATAAATGAACGATTTACCTTCGGAAGCACAGGATGAATCATAGTCCATAGGAGTGTTGACATCCCTCAGAGAACAACATATTTCAAAAGCTATGGAGCCCAATAGGACTGAGATATTCGGATACATCAAGGGCTATAGAGCCCGACAGGATATTACCAAATATCCTGAACAGACGTTATGAGATAGCCACTTACACTGATATACAATTAGTCACTCGTATGTTATACCCGTATTTAAAGAACACGGTGGCAGACGGAAGGCACTAATTTTAAAGTCATCCTGTGCAGTGATGGAAAATATTACTACGAAGATAAATGTACCATTTAAGATAAATTAACTTATTTATTTAGTGTGTCAAACTGTGTATTTGCGATTCAGTGAACTCATCACTAAACATAATTATCATGAATGATGTGCTACTTTTACTGCCTTCTCTGCGCTGTGATTAAAAAAAATAGGAATCAAATCAAATCAAGCAATCACACAGCTCTGTGCTGTAATGGTTGCTTGATTCTCGGACACCACTGTGTGGAGGTACGATATTTCGTCTGTTAGAAGAGGTGGAAAATATAGTTTCGGTGCTGCAGTGGATGCTTGACCACTGAGCGGATCATCACAGGCGATAATGCTTTGTTTTCTGACCAATAAAACTCCCAAGGGCTGCTTAATCAATGAAGTTTGACTGTCCATTAAACCCCTGACTGAATATTAGTGTGTTTATTCCTTGACACTGACTTATCAGTATTTACTAAGCCAAGTGAAGGAGCCTGTATCACCATCGACAGGAAGACTTCCCCTCCCCCCCCCCAAAAAAATATTAGTGATCATGAGCGACTCGATTAAAAGGATTCCTGGAGCGCCAGAGCTTGAGAAGTGTGTTCGAAGTCCAACCCTCGAGGGAATTGAATACGTGCAGTGAAAAGAAATTGTTAGGGCGAGACTTCATGCGTGAGGTGAGACGAAATGAAGGCGGTGATGACCCTGGTGACAATGAGTCAGGGGACATACGACTCAACGCAACGTCTGAAAGTACATCCTGAGCTGGAGTTCCTCAGGCTGTAACTGCTGCGTGAAATGGCTGTAGCTGGGGTAAGTTCATCAGAGGAAAATAAACAGTTTATTGATGAATATTAATACTTCTAATTAAAGCCATAATTCCAGGGATTATTATTAAATTATTTGTGTTATTAATAATAATAATAATAATAATAATAATAATAATAATAATAATAATAATAATAATAATTATTATTATTATTATTATTATTATTATTGTTATTATTATTATTATTATTATTACTCATGGGGGAGTAATAAATCTGTGAATGTATTTCGATACCTAGAAGAATTATGCTGTTTATATCAAGTGTTTGGACCTGTCTCCAAGTTCAGGCTCCCACTATAACTCCAATGGCACTTTGTCCATAATTAATGCGAAGTATATAGCATTATAAAAACACTTGCTAGTTTATTCAGTCACAAACCTGCTAATTTATTCTACCATAAACTTGCTAGTTTATTCTGCCATATATTTGCTAGTTTATTCTATCAATACACTTGCTAGTTTATTCGGTCATATAGGATGAAGAGTATTAAATGCACTTACCTATAAGACTGTTAGGTGCACTTACCAATGAGATTGTTAGGTGCACTTACCTATAAGATTGTTAGGTGCACTTACCAATGAGATTGTTAGGTGCACTTACCTATAAGATTGTTAGGTGCACTTACCAATGAGATTGTTAGGTGCACTTACCTATAAGATTGTTAGGTGCACTTACCAATGAGATTGTTAGGTGCACTTACCTATAAGATTGTTAGGTGCACTTACCTATAAGACTGCTAGATGCACTTACCTATAAGATTGTTAGGTGCACTTACCAATGAGATTGTTAGGTGCACTTACCTATAAGACTGCTAGATGCACTTACCTATAAGATTGTTAGGTGCACTTACCAATGAGATTGTTAGGTGCACTTACCTATAAGACTGCTAGATGCACTTACCTATAAGATTGTTAGGTGCACTTACCTATAAGACTGCTAGATGCACTTACCTATAAGATTGTTAGGTGCACTTACCAATGAGATTGTTAGGTGCACTTACCTATGAGATTGCTAGTTGCACTTACCTATGAGATTGTTAGGTGCACTTACCTATAAGTTTGTTAGGTGCACTTACCTATAAGACTGCTAGATGCACTTACCTATAAGATTGTTAGGTGCACTTACCAATGAGATTGTTAGGTGCACTTACCTATGAGATTGCTAGTTGCACTTACCTATGAGATTGTTAGGTGCACTTACCTATAAGTTTGTTAGGTGCACTTACCTATAAGATTGTTAGATGCACTTACCTATAAGATTGTTAGGTGCACTAAAATATGAGAATGTTAGGTGAACTTACGTATGAGATTGTTAGGTGAATTTACCTATGAGATTATTAGGTGCACTTACTTATGAGATTGTTAGATG
Organism: Cherax quadricarinatus; assembly: GCF_038502225.1. NCBI lineage: Eukaryota > Metazoa > Arthropoda > Malacostraca > Decapoda > Parastacidae > Cherax > Cherax quadricarinatus. The sequence continues at coordinate 11,105,478 of NC_091341.1, forward strand.
AACTTACCTATGAGATTGTTAGGTGCACTTACCTGTAAGATTGTTAGGTGCACTTACCTATGAAATTGTTAGATGAACTTACCTATGAGATTGTTAGGTGCACTTACCTGTGATATTGTTAGGTGCACTTACTTATGAAATTGTTAGATGAACTTACCTATGAGATTATTAGGTGCACTTACCTATAAGAATGTTAGGTGAACTTTCCTATAAGATTGAAAGAAAGCAAAAACCAGACCATTAAGAGAGGAGTCGGAACCCTCCTGCCTAAGTTGCGTTACCTTATCGTAGAACTCTAGGTGATTTATGTGACAGTATTTACCAATCTAAAACAGTGACGGTTGTTGCTCACGAATCCACTCCTTTCCAGGTACTCCACTGATCTTCTTCTGATAATTTTCTCCATAATCTTACATGCTATGCAAGACGGTTGCAGGGGTCTAAACGGATGCTGGAGCCGGCAAGACGGTTGCAGGGGTCGTCAAGACGGATGCGAGAGCCGGCAAGACGGGTGCTGGAGCCGGCAAGACAGGCGCTGGAGCCGGGAAGACGGTTGCAGGGGTCGTCAAGACGGATGCAGGAGCCGGCAAGACGGGTGCTGGAGCCGGCAAGACGGGTGCAATATTGATGAACAACATCTCTCCCAGGCATTCCATCCTCCAACGCAAAACAGCAGCGTGGAGAAAACGACGTTCTCAAATATTACCATGCGTATCCCACTGCCAGACGTAATCCACAAGTTTTTTTTAAGTTGTCGGTAAATTATACTTAAACAACTGTTAATATACGTTAACCTAATCTAACCGAGAATAACAGAAAACTTCTCGGCTAGAATAAACGAATAGCGAAACGGAGGAAATCGAACGTTTTAATGGCAAAACGGAGGAAATCGAACGTTTTAATAGGAGGAATGAAACGTATACAGTCGACAGGTGGAGAGCACATGCAAAATGTCGCAATGTTTTGCTCTCCGCTGAGTTTTATCAAATCAATATGAGACTTAATGGTTAATAATAACTCACCTGGAGACAGAAACACAGGAGATTGATTGATCTGTATATTTCAGCCCTCTTCTGGGATCCTCTTCAGCAGATTCAAGAGACAGAGTGATTCAATAAAACTCTAGACTGAGTAAGGAGCATGTTTCGCCATCTCAGCAGCCATCTTCAGTCAAATACAGGTGATTATGACATAAGAGCGAGCAGAGAAGTAGGGAGGTAACAGCTGTAACAGGCTTCAAATATGATATGTAAAGGTTTTAAATATGACATGTAAAGCCTTAAAATATGACATGTAAAGCCTTTAATTATAATATGTAAGCCTCTAAATATGACATGTAAAGTCTTTAAATATGACATATAAAGCCTTTAAATATATGTAAAGTCTTTAAATGTGACACGAAAAGCCTTTAAATATGTCAGGTAGAGCCTCTAAATATGACATGTAAAGCATTTAAATATGACATGTAGAGCCTTAAAATATGACATGTAAAGCCTTTAAATGTGACATATAACATTTAAATATGATATGTAAAGCATTTAAATATAGCATGTGAATATGCCATGTGAAGTCTTTAAATATGACATGTGAAGCCTTTAAATATGGCATGTAAAGCCCTTGAATGTGACATGTAACATTTAAATATGACATGCATAGCCTTTAAATATGACATGTAAAGCATTTAAATAAGACATGTAAAGCATTTAAGTATGACATGAAGAGCCTTTAAATGTAACATGTAAAGCCTTTAAATATGACATGTAAAACCGGTCGGGGGAACCTATTATTTTATCAATAAAAATGAAACATAATGAGAAGAAAAAAAGTTAAATAGAAAGCGGTAAAAATTAGGAATAATGAATAAAAGGAAATGAAAAAAGAATGGACGATAAAAGGGAAAAATTAAGAAAATGTACATGAGTAAAAGGAAATAATGATAAAAACATTAAATAAAAGTAATTAAGTTACTTAGATGAAAGAGAATGGATTAGATATACAAGAGAAGAAGGGAAGAGGGAGAAGTGAATAAAGAGAAAGTGAAGTGAGTGGAAGAGGGAAGGGAGAGGGAAAGGAATGTGAGAAGCAGTGGGGGAATCATGAATGGGAGAAGCATTGAGAGGAGAAACAAGAGAGGAAGAGTGGAGAGACGAAGAGTGAAGGTGAAGAGAGAAAGTGAGAGGAGCGAATAGAGGAAGTGAAAGAAGTGGAGAGAGGAACAGTGAGAGAAGTGGAAACAGGAAGAATGAGAGGACTGAAAAGAGCTGCAGTGGCAAGAGTGGAGGAGAAGAGGGTCTGAGAGGAAGGAGAGTGGGAGGAGGAGGAGGATTAAGTTTAAGGTCTATAGCATACACGAGGGTTATTAAGAGCACTGGAGGAAGAGTGGGAGGAGGAGTGGGAAGTGGAGTCTGAAAGAGTGGGAGAGAAAAAAAGAGGAGTGGGAGTTGAAAAGCGAGTGAGGAGGAAAGAGGAGTAAAAGAAAAAACGAGTGGGAGAAGAGAGAGAAGAGGTAGAAGATAAAACAATGTAAACGTTTGAGGGATAAGTGGGAGGAAAAGAGAAGTCTGGAAGAAGTGGTAAACGAGGAAAAAGTGGAGAGGAGGAGAGATGAAAGGGAGTAGAAGAAGTGGTATGAAGAGCTGGAGCAAGGAAGGAAGAGTGAGAATGAGAGAGAGAGAGAGAGAGAGAGAGAGAGAGAGAGAGAGAGAGAGAGAGAGAGAGAGAGAGAGAGAGAGAGAGAGAGAGAGAGAGAGAGAGAGAGAGAGAAAGAAAGAGAGAAATTGGGTTACCCTTGAGCGAACTTTTGGACAAAATTATAGGAGCACTTAACACGATTACCCTTAAAAGAAATTGCCCGAATTTTCCAAGGTAAACGTCCGCCTGTGTCCAGTTTTTTCTTCATTCCATCATAACACTGGCTGTTTAGGAGCACTTCAGCAACTACGTATATAAGGGTACAACAGTAGCGGTTAAAGGGAAGTTTAGCAACTGTTTAAGGTCTCAACATAGACTGTTTAAAAGCACTTCAGCAACTATGTAAAGGTACGTCAGTAACTGTTTAAGACCATTTCAATATTTTTATATATAATCATGACCATTCGGAGAGAAAAACTAACTTTTTACGACCCTGGGTGAGTGAGATTTAAGAGTTTACCTTAAACATGTTGGTAGATGGTAGATTACTGATAGATTTTAGTATCCGCGAACTTTAGAGTAGATATGTTGATCATTATATTCGTGAAGCATATTTACAGATCATAGTATTAATGATTATAGATAGATTTGTAGATTATA